>NC_092098.1:4551207-4851207 GCF_045679555.1 Salvelinus alpinus | reverse complement strand
AGTGGACTGGAGGCAGAGCATGAAAGGGATAACAAGTTGTTTGTGTCATCCGTTTCGGGAAAGTACCTGCGCAATTATGCACCCAGCTCACTCAGGTGCTTCGTAATATATAATTTGACATTGTCCGTAAGCTTGCATTCATTTGCATACAAAAATCATAGAATGATGGAAAGACCTGTGTGTTGTCCTTGTTAATGCAGTCAGAAAAGAGCTCCAACTTCTTAATCATAGCCTCAATTTTGTCCCGCACATTGAATATAGTTGTGGAGAGTCCCTGTAATCCTAGATTCAGATCATTCAGGTGAGAAAAAACATCACCCTGATAGACCAGTAGTGTGAGAAACTCGTCATCATGCAAGCGGTCAGACAAGTGAAAATTATTGTCAGAAGAAAACTTTAAGCTTGTCTCTCAATTAAAAAAAATGTGTCAATACTTTGCCCCTTGATAGCCAACACATTTCTGTATGTTGTAAAAGCATTACATGGTCACTGCCAGTATCATTGCATAATGCAGAAAATACACAAGAGTTCAGAGGCCTTGCTTTATCAAAGTTAACAATTTTCACTGTAATGTCCAAAACATCTTTCAAGCTGTCAGGCATTACCTTGGCAGCAAGAGCCTCTCGGTGGATGCTGCAGTGTACCCAAGTGGCGTCGGGAGCAACTGCTTGCACACGCGTTACCTCTCCACTATGTCTCCCTGTCATTGCTTTTGCACCATCAGTACAGATACCAACATATCTTGACTTCCAAAGTCCATTTGATGTCACAAAGCTGTCCAGTACTTTAAAAATATCCTCTCATGTTGTCCTGGTTTCCAGTGGTTTGCAGAAGAGGATGTCTTCCTTAATTGACCCCCCATAAACGTAAAGGACATATACCAGGAGCTGTTGACTCATCCAGCTGTAAAGCATATAAATCGCTGGCTTGTATGCAAAGCAGTAATTGATTCAAAACATCTCCTGCCATGTCACTAATGCGTTGTGAAACAGTGTTGTTTCATGAAGGCATTGTCTGTATAGTTTTTTTGGCATTTTCCCCCAGCATTGTCCCAGCCATATTCACAGCAGCAGGAAGAATTAAGTCCCCCACAACAGTATGGGGCTTGCCTGTCCTAGCCACTCGGTAGCTCACCATATAAGACACTTATTAATGGTATCTGTTGCTTTTATACATGTCTTACTACTCGAAAGTCGTCTTTATTCTCGCTCGAAAAACTCCCGTGGCTTATTTTTCAAATGGTCATGTTTCGCTTCTAAATGTCTGCGCAAGAGTGAAGGTTTCCCGCGAGAGAGTAACGGTTAATGTGATTGGATGTTAATTATTTGACTAGGCTAACTGTATTTGACATTGTGTTGTTATTTCACTGGGCACCCAGGGAATGTCTTACATGGTCAGCTACAGTAGATGGTTTAATATTATTTTTGGCAGTGAAACGAGGATACTCAGGTGAGAAAACTACCACCTAAATGTGTAGCCCTGTTGGAAAATATATATGTACTGTTGGAAAATGTGAAAAATGTGAATCACATTTTTATTTGGCGTACGCCCGACAGCATTGAGCGTAGTACCCCAGTTTGGGAATAACTGCTTACAGGATTCCTTATTCTCATTCTGTCAATTAGGTTAGTATTGTGGAGTAACTACAATGTTGTTGATCTATCCTCAGTTTTCTCCTATCACATCCATTACACTCTGTTTTAAAGTCACCATTGGCCTCGTGGTATCCCTGAGCAGTTTCCTTCCTCTCCGGAAACTGAGTTAGGAGGACGCCTGTATATTTGTAGCGACTGGTGTATTGACACTTGATACTCCATCTAAAGTGTAATTAATAACTTCACCATGTTCAAAGGGATATTCAATGTCTGCTTTTTAAAAAACATGTTTTACATGTTTACCCAACTACCAACAGGTGCCCTTCCAACAGGTGCCCTTCCAATAGGTGCCCTTCCAATAGGTGCCCTTCTTGCACATAGAGTCCATTCATCTTATTTTGTGACTTTACTCCAACTTTTTATGCTTGCCATAACAAAGGGGTTGAATACTTTTTTATTAATTTGTAAAATAAAATATCTAAAATTAAATCCACTTTGACATTATGGGGTATTGTATGTAAGCCTGTAAAAAAGCATCTCAATTTAATACATTTTAAATTCAGGCTGTAACAACAAAATGTGGAAAAAGTCAAGGGATGTGAATACTTTCTTAAGGCACTGTATTTCCATGCTGACCTGATCGAGAGCCTCCCCTGACTTGCGTAGGTTCTGGATGAGGTAGTTGTTGATGGCCTCTCCGTTATCAGAGCAACACATGTCCAGCATCAGGAAGCCGTCTTCCTCAAAAGCATTGATCTGGTGGAACACTGACAGAGCCTTGGTGTGGAACTTTACTGAGCTGGTCTAGAGAAGACAGGGGAGAGAGAGCAGGACAAATTACTTCACTGAGTTGGTCTAGAGGAGATAATAGAACGTGGGACAAAGTTTAGATAAAATAAATAGATAATTTACTGGTCATTTAGCAATTTAGTAAGTAGCTTAGTTACTACTGTATCACTGATTCAGTGTATTACTCACTGGTGAACATGACTGCTATATGTGCTACTTTTATGATAGATTAGACAAATTATGATACAGTATCAAAGATTAGCACTTTTGTACTTCCCATACAGTGAAGCAATTATCTTTTCATATGAAAAATACCAAAGCCCAAGGCCAAAAAAGAAAAGAAATGCAGACTCTTGGAATTATCTCGTTTGAACGACTTTGTATCTTGTTTGAACGAATTAGTGTCTCTTTCAAATGACATAGTATCTCATTTGAACGACTTAGTATCTCGTTTTAAAGGCTTAGTAAAAATACAAATGTCATTCAAAATCGTTCAAATGTCATTCAAGTCGTTCAAACAAGTCAATCAAACAAGATGCTAAGTTGTTTGAATTACTTATTATCTTGTTTGAGCGACTTACAGTGCCGTGAAAAAGTACTTCACCTTTTTCAGATTTTCTCTATTTTTGCATGCGTTTGATACTGAATGTTATCAGATCTTCAACCAAAACCATATATTAGATCATGGGAACTTGAGTTTACAAATAACAACAAAAAATAATGGATGCTTTTATTACTTATTTAATTCACAAAGTTATACAACACCCAATTCTCCTGTGTGAATAAGTAATTGCCCCTTACACCCAATAACTGGTTGTGCCACCTTTAGTTGGAATGTAGTTGTAGATTTTTATTTTATTTAACCAGGCAAGTCAGTTAAGAACAATTTATTATTTACAATGACAGCCTTGTTCAGGGACAGAACAACAGACTTTTACCTTGTCAGCTCAGGGATTCGATCTAGCAGCCTTTTGGTTGCTAGTCCAATGCTCTAGCCACTAGGCTACCTGCCACCCCTACAAGAGATCAGTCTCTCACAACGCTGTGGAGAAATTTTGTCCCACTCTTGCGTGCGGAACTCCTTTAACTCAGTGATATTTGTGTGTTTTCAAGCATGAACTGCTCATTTCAAGTCCTGCCACATCTCAATTGGTATTAGATCTGGACTAATGACTGGGCCATTCCAAAACTTCAAATTTGTTGCTTTTTAACCATTTTCATGTCGACTTGATCGTGTGTTTTGGATCATTGTCTTGATGCATCATCCAGCTGTGCTTTAGCTTCAGCTCACAGATGAATGGCCTGACATTCTCCTGTAGAATTATCTGATACAGAGCTGAATTCATGATTCCTTTTATTAAGGCAAGTTGTCCAGGTCCTGAGGCAGCAAAGCATCCCCGAATCATCACACTATCAGCACCATGCTTGACCGTTGGTATGAGGTTCTTGTTTGGTTTTCGCCATACATAATGGGACCCATCTCATCCAAAAAGTTGACCAAAGTTTGCCTGGATGCACCTGGATGATCATCAACACTCTTGGAATAATGTTCTATGGACAGATGAGACAAAAGTATACCTTTTTGGATGTCATGGGTCCCATTATGCCTGGCAAAAACCAAACACTGCACTCCACAGTAAGAACCTTACAACAAAGGTCAAGCATGGTGGTGGTAGTGTGATTGAGTGTAAGGGGGCAATTATTTTTCATATAGGGGCATTGCGTGTTGCATAACTTTTTTTATTAAATAAATTAAATAAGTAGTTGTTTATTTGTTCACTCAGGTTCCTTTAATCTAATATCAGGTTTTGGTTGAAGAACTGATGACATTCAGTATCAAAAATATGCAAAAGTAGAGAAAATTAGAAAGAGAGAAAATACTGTTTCACAGTACTGTAATCGTTCCTTTGTCTAATTAGGCCTAATTTGTTATGCAGCTTGTCAGACCATGTAATTGTCGATGCAGCCATTCATTCACTGATTCCATCCATTGAAATGATTATTCATTGACAGTTCTTTGATAGCCTAAAGCAGGGCTGCTTTTGAGCACCAGACGAGTGTGAAGAGATGAGCAGAGCGTAATTCAAGCAGATTTAAAAATGGTGTCAGCCTTCTCTCCTGCTCCAATTTCACTCCGGTACTGCTGAGCCACAAGCTCCGGGCATGCTCTAGCTAGCATTTTTTATTTCCTTAATCACTGTTCTTTTAATTAATGTGACCCCACCCACAATGGCCTAGTGTATATCTAGTTGATATTCTACTTTCTAACATTAGGATAGTTTCAATTTTGAAGGACATCAAATGTATTAACACATGTTTTAGATTGGGGGGGGGGGGTCAGAGTAAGAAAAAGAATAGTGATAAAGAATAGTGAGGAACGGAAAGGAAAATAGCTAGGCAGAGCACGACCAGAGCTTATAGATGTGTTTTACTAGAGCAAAAGTGGAGCGATAGAGAAAGCCGACACTTTTCTTTTTAAATGCTCGATTTATGCTCTGCTCCTCACTCCACACTCACCCACTTACATGCTCTGGCATTCAAAAGCAGCCCTGCTTTAGGCTATCAAAAAATACAAGGAATAATCATATCAATAGATGGAATCAGTGAATGAATGGGTGCAGCAACTTTGCACGGTCTGACAAGCTGCATAACGAATGAGGCCTAATTAGACAAAAGAACAATTAAGTAGTTCAAATGAGATAAGTAGTTGAAACGACTTAGGAATTGTGACATTTTTTGTAGGCTTTTTTTTAAACTAAATCGTTTCGAACGAGATACTAAGATGTTCAAACGAGAGAATTCAAACTCTACGTTTGAATATATTTTTTGCTTTGGGCTTCAGGGCTTCGTAATAGAACCACGTGAGTGATTTATTTTCATTATAAAGGCCTTTAAAAGCCTTGTCCTGTCCACCTCTCACCTGTCCCGTGTGTTTGTCTACCAGGTGGAAGACAGTATCTTGTTTGGGGTCCCAGTAGACCCCCTCACTGATCCCCTTTCCCCTCAGCTTGGCTGTGACAATCTTCAGTAGGTCCATCTTGATAGGCTGCTCTATGAATACCACATAGTTCTCTGACATGGCTACAGGAAAAAGGGAAAAATATATGTCAAATACATTGTTTTCATCAGGGTTGGGGTCAATTTGAATTGAAGGTTTTTTACATTTTTCTATTAAATCACTTCCTGAATTGACTTTCATAGATGTAATTTTTTTTTGCTACAGAAAGAGAGGGAGAGATACAGTACATATACCTGTAAACACACAAGGCATTTTCACAATGATTGTCGTAGCTGAGATACGGTTGTGTAGTGACATTGTGAGATTGTGTGTACATGGGTACAGGGAGAGTTAACCTTTTTAACGCTTAAGTTCTAAATGTTAATAACGACCCTTACATCATGAGTTATTTTTGCACGCGTTTCCAGAATTCTATGCTGCTGTTCTAGAATTAGATTGTTGAATTTTGACACCATTCTCTACACTCCACAAACCCCAAAGATGCCTTATTACTATTATAAACTGGTACAAATACATGTTTAGTCATACCCGTGGTATACGGTCTGATATACCATGGCTGTCAGCCAATCAGCATTTAGGGCTCGAACCACCTAGTTTATAATTATTATCATCTGAAAGAGGCCCTAGTATTAGCCTGTCTGAGGGGCTGCGCATGTGACATAGGGTGGGAAACCTGAGGTGCTAAATCTGGTGTATTTGATACAATAGTGGCGAACAAACAAAGTGAAAGCAGGGTATGAGCATATATTACATATGCCGACCATGGCTAAGGCTGGGAAACGCTGGGATCCTAAAAACTTTTTGTTAATAAAAAAAAATGGTATTTCATTTATTCTCCCCTGGAAAAAACAGCGGTGGCTTCATTTTGTAACCATGTCAACGTATTATCACCACTGGACATGTAGCCTACAGAAGCCTGCCTTGTCACCAAGCAAGGAAGATATTTCTCATCAAATGCGATGAGTATTATGGCTTGGATAGGTTTTAGACTGGTCGAGACGGAGGAGAATGAGGACAGGGTGGTGGACAAAGTCATGTAAACAAGAAAGTGAAATAGTTTGTGCGAGTGATCAGATTGAATGGTGCGTGTGTGTAATCAGCTATATTGTATGCAGAGATCTTGGCATGAGGGAAGCGATGTTGTAGATATATTAAACTATGGCGCTTAACAGGATCATCTAGGTTTATGCTTTGGCGCCATCTATGGGCTTAATGTTACGTGGGTGGACCAGTTATCGCTCTCCTTCCAAAACGTGGTTACATTTGTAAAAACTTCAAGTATTACTAACTATACAGTATATTTCTAGGACAACTCGATGTAATGTAACAACTCAAATCATTCTCTTTAGTCTACAGTAGTCTACAGGTTAGGCTAAAGGTTGTTTGCTAGGGAAGATATTATTTGATTGAAATAATCAAATCATTATTTTCCCTAGCCAACAACTATTTGGCAAAATGATTAAACATAATTGCGAGAATGCATTTACAAATCAATGAATAACAAAAGTTGATTACGTACTTTTCCTTTTCTGTTTCTGTTTTATTTCAGAACTGGAACCCAGGAGTCAAACAAAGTAAACAAAATAAAATGTTACAATTATATATATTTTTTGTCTTTTTTTAAGAACATTTCTCCAATCCCTCTCACCCACTACACATCAAACGCACAAAGTCATACATTTCACAATTGTTGATTACATACTTTTGTTGTTCTGTTTTATTTCAGAAATAGAACGCAGGAGTCCAAACAAAATATTTCAGTTCAGCTAAACAAACATATGTTAATGGTAAACAAACATATCTATTTTTGGGAACATTTCCCCAATCCTCCCTGTCAAACACCTCAAGTCATACATTGCAATACATTTTACAATAATATATTTGTAAATATCAGCATAAAGCAACAATTGATCAGCCACTATAAACCTACTTTCCACCTAGTAGTGCTTCAGGGTCTGGAACTCGACAAAGCAAGGAACTGCACGCAAGGCTGTGTCACATGGCTCAGACATGTACTTGGTCAACTTCCTTTGTTTCTGTCATCGGGTTGATGTTAGACAGACCTTGCAATGCCTCCTTGTGCTTTTTCCTTGCAGGGTGGTCTGAGGGACATCGCTAGGAAAGTGGTGTTCAGTGAGGCGTAGAGGATTGTCACAGGCAGGCCGGCCCCCAGCAGACGGACAACGAGGAGTGTGGTGGTCCTCAAGGAGCTGCCGCATCAGGTTTATCCTGTACAGCTGGTATGAGAACAACTGTTCTGTGACCTGCCAGTGGACAATGTAGCTGTTGAGTAGGGCTATGTCTATTAGGTGGAAAAATACCTTCTTGTACTTTTTTAGGTATTTTCTGGCACACTCAACAAAACACTTCTGCATGTCCACTTTGTCAACTGCTCCCATCTTCTTGTGGTACTCCAAGACACAGTCAGGCTTAATTTTCCTCTCTCAGGTGACATAGTTCAGTTTTCCTGTGTTCGACATTTTGGAGGTCTGCACAGTGGACAGAACATGGACATCGCGTTTGTCATGCCCTTTCACTGCCATCATCTCCCCCTTGCTCATTTTCTTTTTGAATAGTGGAATCCCCTTCTCACTGTGCCACAGGCCCCTGTGTTCTCCCTCAAAAGGAACCGTAAAAGTGTAGGGCTGCTGTACAAGTCGTCCACAAATACAGTGTGCCCCTTTCTGAGGTAAGGCTGCAGCGTGGTGATCACCACTGATCCAGATATGCCAAGACCCTCAAAATGGCTTATCTGTGGTGGTGCAGGTGTAGATGATCAGGTCCTGTTCATATCCCGTCAGACGGTCACATAAAACAAAGAACTTGACTCCAAAATCTGTGGGGCTTTGATGGGCTGTATTGGCGTAATGAATGTCTTTTTTTCCAAGCCATGAGAGACTAATCAATGCACAAACACTCTTCTAAATGCCCTGGTGAACCTGCCCAGGACATTCCTAATTGTGTGATGGGGGTCAGCAAGGTTGGCAGTGGGCATTGTTCTCAAAGTGGAGCACTCTCAGCAAGACAAGGAAGTGGTCCTGGGAGAAAAAGGTTGGAAAACAACGGGTCTGCAGCATGGGGTCAGAGGTCCATTAGTCCCTCACAAAGACCTTTTTCATCAGCCCCATCAGCAGCACCGTGACCAGGACGGTATACATTACACTGATAGTAGTGTAACCCATTTTGAGAGCTTCCCTGTTATGCTAGGGGCATGTCTTCTCTTTCAGTTCATGAGAATGCCTGCGAACAAATATGCATATTTAGTAGGCTAAAGGCATTCTGAATTTTGATTCATTTGAAGAGAGCCTTGGGTTTTTCTGTTATATGATAATGGGCAAACTGTTGGTTTCCTGCACCACACTCTCCACCAATTGCTCATCAAGGAACAGTTTAAAACACTCTGACTCTGAAGGGGTAGGCAGGGTGCTTTGTACGCCAGACAGGGTGTCATTGAAGTTTCTCTGATGGTGTGAAGAGACAGGATCTCAAGCATCAGGGATATTCCTCCTTAACTTTAAAACCTCTTCTCCCTCGCAGCCTACAATATTGGCAGCAGCACCAGCATCTTGGGGAGGTGAGGGATGCTTATTGCATGCAAGGTAGAGGTGGGCACCATTTTCCTCAGACATCTCACACTCCAGAAGGTTGGGAGGGCAAATATTCCTCATCACTATCTGATTGATCTGACTCACTCTCATACAATAAATATGTTGTCATTCTGATGACGAATCGGTGTATCTCCTCTTCAGTGAGGCGTTTCCTTTTGAAATCGGACATTATCTCTATAATCAATGGCTATCAGTGTCTATCAAGAGTTACATTTTTCTTTCAAGACAGATCGTAACTGTTTACCCTGGGTTGCCAGTTCAGACCCCTTTCCAGACCCCATTTATAGATAAATTCCCCATCATAGTAATATTTCCTCCATCATATCCCCCCATGATACTTTCCCCCATTTCCACCCCCCATGCACTTGAAACCCCCCCACAAATTAAATTAACCCCTCCACAAACACCCCTAAAATGTTTTCAACCAAATCTGGCAACCCTGTTCGCCCTACGGTTAGGCTAGGCAGTAGGCTTGTATTTGGGTGATGACCTGTGAGGCGATAACATTTTATTTGCTGTTTAAACTGTAAACAACTTGTCAAGTCATGTGCTCCGGTTCTTGTATACACTGTAACAATCACATGCAGATTTGTAGCATGCTGAAAAGTGACCAAAGTAAGTTGATATTTTTTGGGCAATGGGCTCAGCCATCTTTGACTTTGTTTATTTGCATCTTATGCCGCGTTCAAAACAACTGGGATTTCTGAAAAATAGAAAGTAAAATCATGACATCAGTGATCTTCAGGTCGGAAAGTCGGAGCTCTATAAAGAGGCCTGAGTTCCCGAGTTGGAATTCCGAGTTGCTTGACCGCTCAAATCAATTATTCCCAGTCGGAGCAAAAAAAATGTCAGAGTTCCTAGTTGTTTTGAACGCGGCATTATAGTAAATGGCATTCTGGGATTCGGGCGTTTTTCACTTGTCAAACATGGCTGTGGATGTGTTCCGTGTAATGCTTGGGTGATGAAGTTCACATTTATCTTTTACATTAAAGGGTAAAACTGAGTAATAAAGTTTAAGACCTTTATTTTCCATCAGTACAAAAAAATTGTAAATGCTGTTCAGACAACAATGGTGTTAAGTCGCGTTTTTTGCGTCATAAGTTCTGTTGCTGCTGTTCCAATCACATTTTTGTGATGGTACGCTGCAGGGACCACACAGCAATGATCACAAATATGTGATCATACAGGTCAAAGGGTTAAGGGCCCCCCTAGAGTCGATATGTCAATCTAAATTACATATTTTTTTTATCCATCAAAATTCGTCAGTTTAAACTAGAGATACAGTACCAGTCCAAAATTTGAACACACCTACTCATTCAAAGGTTTTTCTTAATTTTTTACTATTCTCTACATTCTAAGATAATAGTGAAGACATCCAAACTATAACATATATGGAATCATGTAGTAACCAAACAAGTGGTTAGTAGATATGAGTAGAAAAATCTGAACTTTTGACTGGTACTGTATGTTTTTTTTGCAGTGGATGCATCTCAAACCACCACACCTTCCAGTGGAAGGCTGCTGAGCTACAGCGGTGTTTGTCAGACCATGAGACACCCCGAAAATCAGTATTCTGAAAACGTCTTTAGCGTCCAATCGGTTTGACCTGGAACCTATTATGACTACTCTATGGAAAGGAGACTCTCATGGACACAAGTGTCAGGGGGCATGTCTGAAGTCGGTACCGTTGATGTGCCAACTTCTGTTTGCAAACGTTTGGACCATTTGGGCTACAAACTACTGGGAACCCACTGTGGAAAGGGTTAGGGTTAGGGTCAGGGCGAATCTCATGAACATGATGGTGCTCTTCGTCTTGCACTACGACCCCCATAAGTGTCACGGAACTCATCTGAAGGTAACCGGTGGAGCATGAAGGTAGTTTTGTGTCTTCCCCAAAAAAGGGGTTAAATAAGTGTCAAAAAAATGTATACATATATTTACAAAGTTTTATTTTATATCTCCTAGATTTAGGACAGACACTTCAAAACCTTGTTTCTTATTTTACATTTTTTACTGTCCTTTTTGACATTTATGAAGGTATTATTCAATGCATTTCTATGGCCTTTTAAAAAATATATATTTTATTTTGATACCTAACAGGATCCTAAAATTCTAAATAAAATAGCATCACCCCCCCTCACAAGTTAAAATGAGACACTAATGTCAGGGTACATATTGTTCCTTACGGATGTGATAGAGACGTACAGTGACAGTAAGTAATGGTTGCATCCCGAATTGCAGCCCTTGTCAAAATAAGTGCACTATAAAGGGACAAGGGTGCTATTTGGGACTCAACCATTATTTTGTTTTGGCTCTTATTGCATAGGTATTGCATGAAGTGTTTGGTAGGTTTACCGAAGCTGTGGTAGTAGGAGGGCCTGGCCTTGTCTGCAGGGACAATAGAGCACAGCACTTTGGCCCCCTCCAGGGTTTCCTCTGGATTGTTCTTCATAGGGGGCACTTTGATTATGTTATACAAGGCACCTAAAATGACAGGGACACAGTTAGTACACAACCTCTCACAGTGTTGTAATACTGTGTCACAACACTGGTGTATGCAATAAATAATCCCCTAAACTCACAGGAACACTTTCTACACAACCTGTCACCCTGTGATATTGTGTCAGAGCCACGTAAAACACACACACTTGTATTTAAACAAGAAATACTTGTATATAAATACAGTTAATTTATTGTATATAAGTAACTCACAGAGATTACAGTAAATAATACGTTGTCGAAAATTAAGACCCAGTGTGCTCATTGTTCAACGAAAACCACTGTTGTCTATGGGGTTGCCATGACAGCTTGGTATGTTTGAGGAAGATAGTTACCCCCTCACCCATTTGAGATAGGCAAAACGTAAATAAAGCTTGTAAAATATATCTTACTGGTTTAAATCCACACTTAATTCTGTCTCAAGTCGCACTGAGGTTTAAGGTGCAATAATAGACCAGCCTTATGTATATTACAATATTTTCATTAAAGGGACACTTCAACATTTTATGTCTCCTGCACCATACCAGTGTCTACATACGTGAAAACAGTAATTTTCTACATTCTGAAGAAAAGGTCCTAAGAAAATGACCTCCTATATTGTCAAAGTTAAGAAGTGCCCCTTACAGTGAGCTTGATGAAAACCCCCTCACGGCTCTACAGTGCTACCATTTTGGTCGCATATGCTCCTAAATATTTTGCTGTGCTACCTGGAGCACCAGTGCAACTAGAAGAAAATCACACAACATTTAGTAGCTCCTTCACAAAAATGTATTTGTTGCTGGAAACTTCCCACAAGTTTGTGGGAAATTTGCTGCAAACTAAATAGTGTGCCACAAAATAAGTTTGCCAACTTTTGCCACTAGTCGTGAATCTGCGGCATACCGTTTGCAACTATAATGTTTATTTCCTCTAGTTGCAAACAGTTCACCAGTGATTTTTTTCTGGCAGACATTTCTCTCAAGATTATATTTGTAAATGTGGCAAACATGTGGCAACAACATTTACTGCCACTAGGGTTACCAGAAGCCGTTTCCGGTGATCACATCAGGCGGTGAAGAGAGTTGGAGGCGATGCAGAGAGTTGAAGAGAGTTGAAGGCGGTGAAGAGAATTGAAGGCGGTGAAGAGAGTTGAGTTGAAGGGGAAAGGGGCCACAGTGCTGAAGAAGACATGGCGGTGGCTGCACCGCAACCAGTTGCAAATGTTATACGTCTGGACACACTTATTGTGAAGAAGATGGATTTTTTTGCATTTATAGACACAGTTATTCATTGTATTACACATGTGTCCAAGAAGTCCAAGAAGCTGGACATCATTATATCTGCAGCCAAGAAGTTTTTGGGCCTCCAAAACTACAAGACATGGCAGAAGCACTGCAAGAACAACTGTCGCCAGAAAATGTCCCAACCTCACAAGATCCTTCTGAGCCTGTGTAGGGATCTGATTAAAATGTTGTAAGAAAAGCAGGCTGATTTAGTTTCATTTAAATGTTATTATTGATAGTTGTTATGGATGTGTATGTACAGTTGAAGTCGGAAGTTTACATACACTTAGGTTGGTTGTTTTTCAACCACTCCACAAATTTCTTGTTAACAAACTAAAGTTTTGGCAAGTCGGTTAGGACATCTACTTTGTGCATGACACAAGTAATTTTTTCAAAAATTGTTTACAAACAGATTATTTCACTTAAAATTCGCTGTATCACAATTCAAGTGGGTCAGAAGTTTACATAGACTAAGTTGACTGTGCCTTTAAACAACTTGGAAAATTACAGAAAATGATGTCATGGCTTTAGAAGCTTCTGATAGGCTAATTGACATCATTTGAGCCAAGTGGAGGTGTACCTGTGGATGTATTTCAAGGCCTAGCTTCAAACTCAGTGCCTCTTTGCTTGACATCATAGGAAAATCAAAAGAAATCAGCCAAGATCTCAGAAAAGAAAATTGTAGACCTCCACAAGTCTGGTTCATCCTTGGGAGTAATTTCCAAACTCCTGAAGGTACCACATTCATCTGTATAAACAATAGTACGCAAGTATAAACACCATGGGACCATGCAGCCATCATACCGCTCAGGAAGGAGATGAAGTTCTGTCTCCTAGAGATGAACGCACTTTGGTGCGAAAAGTGCAAATCAATCCCAGAACAACAGCAAAGGACCTTGTGAACAGGCTGGAGGAAACAGGTACAAAAGTATCCATATCCACAGTAAAAAAAAGTTGTATATCGACATAAGCTGAAAGGCCGTTCAGCAAGGAAGAAGCCACTACTCCAAAACCGCCATAAAAAAAGCCAGACTACAGTTTGCAAATGCACATGGGGACAAAGATAATACTTTTTGGAGAAATGTCCTCTGGTCTGATGAAACAAAAACAGAACTGTTTGTCCATAATGACCATCGTTATGTTTGGAGGAAAAAGGGGGAGGCTTGCAAGCCGAAGAACACCATCCCAACCGTGAAGCACGGGGGTGGCAGCATCATATTGTGGGAGTGTTTTCTGCAGGAGGGACTCGAGCACTTTACAAAATAGATGGCATCATGAGAAAATTAAATTATGTGGATATATTGAAGCAACATCTCAAGACATCAGTCAGGAAGTTAAATGATGACCCCAAGCATACTTCCAAAGTTGTGGCAAAATGGCTTAAAGTTAAGGTATTGGAGTGGCCAGCACAAAGCCCTGAACTCAATCCCATAGAAAATGTGTGGGCAGAACTGAAAAACCATGTGCGAGCAAGGAGGCCTACAAACCTGACTCAGTTACACCAGCTCTGTCAGGAGGAATGGGCCAAAATTCACCCAATTTATTGTGGGAAGCTTGTGGAACGCTACCCGAAATGTTTGACCCAAGTTAAACAATTTAAAGGCAATGCTACCAAATACTAATTGAGTGTATCTAAACTTCTGACCCACTGGGAATGTGATGAAAGAAATAACAGCTGAAATAAATCATTCTTCCTGCTATTAATCTGACATTTCACATTCTTAAAATGAAGTGGTGATCCTAACGGACCTAAGACAGGGAATCTTTACTAGGATTAAATGTCAGGAATTGTAAAAAACTGAGTTTAAATGTATTTGGCTGAGGTGTATGTAAACTTCCGACTTCAACTGTATGTGTGTGTGTTTTTGTTTTGATATTATATTTATATATTTATATCATATTTTTGCAATGATGCATGTCAATATGGTAGTGTCATGCTTCCGTTGCATGTTAGCTTGCACAACAGCTAGCTAGCTAGCAACAATATGAGTATATTTGACATCAAATCAAAACATTACTTTAGCAGATGGATACCCTTCCTGTGGTGTTGGAAGAGGCTGTATTGGGAGGAGAATGCATCAACACCCTGGAAATATCACGCAAATTCATTTTTGCGTGATGAATGAATCGTCTTCAAGATTGATAAGGTAATTAAATTCATGTTTTCTCATAAATGTAGCCCTTACATTCATTGTTTGTAACAATTAGATATTTTATTGTTTTAAACTAGTAGCTAGCTTATTTTAATCGTGTGTTGTTCCTTCACTCTTTCTAGTTTGCAATTGGTTAGCTACAAGGCAAACATACAGATTGAGGCCTTCAATCAAACTGAGGACAGAGAAATGTGTACACCAGACAAGTCAAGACTTCTTCCATGCATAGATTTGAGATGTAAGGTACATGTAAAACATGTTGGGTTGTTGTTTCCCCCTTCTGATAACCAGGTGGCGAATCGCATCTCTGCATTTCTGGCAGACATATCAGTGTGGATGACGGATCACCACCTCAAGCTGAACCTCGGCAAGACGGAGCTGCTCTTCCTCCCGGGGAAGGACTGCCCGTTCCATGATCTCGCCATCACGGTTGACAACTCCATTGTGTCCTCCTCCCAGAGTGCTAAGAACCTTGGCGTGATCCTGGACAACACCCTGTCGTTCTCAACTAACATCAAGGCGGTGACCCGTTCCTGTAGGTTCATGCTCTACAACATTCGCATAGTACGACCCTGCCTCACACAGGAAGCGGCGCAGGTCCTAATCCAGGCACTTGTCATCTCCCGTCTGGATTACTGCAACTCGTTGTTGGCTGGGCTCCCTGCCTGTGCCATTAAACCCCTACAACTCATCCAGAACGCCGCAGCCCGTCTGGTGTTCAACCTTCCCAAGTTCTCTCACGTCACCCCGCTCCTCCGCTCTCTCCACTGGCTTCCAGTTGAAGCTCGCATCCGCTACAAGACCATGGTGCTTGCCTACGGAGCTGTGAGGGGAACGGCACCTCCGTACCTTCAGGCTCTGATCAGGCCCTACACCCAAACAAGGGCACTGCGTTCATCAACCTCTGGCCTGCTCGCCTCCCTACCTCTGAGGAAGTACAGTTCCCGCTCAGCCCAGTCAAAACTGTTCGCTGCTCTGGCACCCCAATGGTGGAACAAACTCCCTCACGACGCCAGGTCAGCGGAGTCAATCACCACCTTCCGGAGACACCTGAAACCCCACCTCTTTAAGGAATACCTAGGATAGGATAAAGTAATCCTCTAACCCCCCCCCCCCTTAAAAGAGTTAGATGCACTATTGTAAAGTGGTTGTTCCACTGGATATCATAGGGTGAATGCACCAATTTGTAAGTCGCTCTGGATAAGAGCGTCTGCTAAATGACTTAAATGTAATGTAAATGTTGTTTGGTTGCAAGCATTGGGTCAATTGTTGGGTTGTTTTCTGCAAATACAGAAAGGTTGGGTTATTGGTGCTGGGTTATTGAGGTTGGGTAATGAATATTTGCAACTATTCTAGTTCTAGTGCGACTGAGTGACTGAAAAAGTGCTAACTTTATTTTGTCCAATCATAGTTATGGTAGCTAGCTAACCATTTTCTGTACTAATATATCTGGCTGTGGTAACGTTAGCTAGCTAGCTAATGTAACAGTTGTTAAAATACTTTGTGAATTTCACCAGGTTCATGTATTATTATAGCATGTTGATGTGTTATTATTCATGCCTGCATCCTGGCAATAAGGGAGTGTGTACTTGAATTTTGTCCTGCGTGCTCGTGCTCAAATAATTTTGATGCACTATGAGGTAGGCACCCTTTTTCTGTCGTTTTCAGAAAAGTTAGAGTCCTTTAAGCATAAAGTCATGACACACAGTGTTTTGTTCATGAATAATGTTGTATATTTAGAGTTTACTCAGAGATGGTACAGACAAATTCTCCATTCATGAATGGGATGAGTTGATGATAATGTACTTGAAGAGGAAGGTGCCATCTTTCCCCTCTCAGCTCTTCAGGCGTAGGGAATGGAGGGTTTGTGGCTCAACAGATCACTCCACTCTGATGCACTGTAGACATGATAACCTGTGCCACTGTTGCTTTCCCCAGATCATTGGAAGTCAAATTGTTCAAAACAGGGGGAACGCTATGCCAATCCTGGCGGTGAGAGACACCCAACACAGCAGCAGAGAAACCCACCACATCAGCAACCGTTAAACTGACACGCCTACAGGTGAAGGGGGGAATGTGGGTGTTCAACTGTCTGCCCCTAAGAAAGAATCTGATGATCTCGAGAAAACATATGAGATTTTGTGCTCTGATGCGAAAGGAGAGAAAATTGTTATGTGATGTTCACAAGAGGTTGAGGTTTTTTCAAATTTGTTTTACACCTCTGTGTCTGTACATGGGAGTGCAGCTTAAGGGCATGCTTGACACTGGGTTTATGGCCTGTACATTGAATGAACATGCTGAGCAGAGACTTTTGGAAGCAGGTGCCCTTCCTCAGCATTATCAGCCTCCTACAGAGCTAGTATTAGTGGGTTGTGGGGGGAAGAAGGCCTAACGAAAGTTTTTCTATGACTTGGAGATGCAAATCTATGGGATTGATGTTAAAGTGCCCACCCTATTTGTCCCTGGACAGCGTGATGAACTTCTACTGGGATTGAATGTCATCAAGCATATATTGCATTAGATGAAGGGCACAGACAAATACTGGAAGGTAGTCAACAACATTGATGGCCAGACTCACTGACCAGAGGTGTGTCACAAGATGGAAGGGACAGGAAGTTGATGGCAAGATTTAGATCGTGAAGCTCACTCAAGCTGTGACTATTTTCCCAAGACTGAACACTTAGTTTGGGATAAATTTCCAAAAAATGTGGCATTGTCTCCAGGCAGCACTGTAATAGTCGAGCCTACCAGGTGAAAGGTCATGCCCAGAAACATACTTGTGGGTAGAGTTATTATGCTCATGACAGCGTGAGAGCAGAGATTATGATGCCGCCGACAGAGATGGTCACCTCACTTCGCGTTCTTAGGAAACTATGCAGTATTTCTTTTTTTATGTATTACTTCATATAGGAAATCTTACGTCTTATTACATATAGCCGGGAAGAACTATTGGATATAAGAGCAAAGTCAACTTACGAACATTATGACCAGGAATACGACTTTCCCGAAGCAGATCCTCTCTTCGGACGGTCTTCTGGTCAGGCTTCGTAAACGGAAACATCGCTCACTCCTGAGTATTCTAGTTGCCAATGTCTAGTCTCTTGACAACAAGGTAGACAAAATTTGAACAAGAGTTGCCTTCCAGAGAGACATCAGAGACTGTAACATTCTCTGTTTCAAAGAAACATGGCTCTCTCGGGATATGTTCTCGGAATCGGTCCAGCCACCAGGCTTCTCCATACATCACGCCGACAGAGATAAACACCTCTCTGGGAAGAGGAAGTGCGGAGGTGTATGCTTTATGATTAACAACTCATGGTGTGATCATAACAACACACAGGAACACACAGGAACGCAGGTCCTTCTGCTCACCGGACCTTGAATTCCTTACAATCAAATGCCGGCCATTCTACCTACCAAAATAATTATTGTCAGTTATAGTCACAGCTGTGTACATCCCCCCTCAAGCGAACACCAAGACGGCCCTCAAGGAACTTCACTGGACTCTATGTAAACTGGAAACTATACACCCGGAGGCTGCATTCATTGTAGCTGGGGATTTTAACAAAGCAAATTTGAGATCAATGGTACCTAAATTTTGTCAGCATATTGATTGCATGACACGTAGGGCTAATACTCTCGACCACTGCTACTCTAACTTCCGCGATGCATACAATGCCCTCCCCCTTCCTCCCTTTGGCAAATCCGACCACGACACCATCTTGCTCGTCCCGGATTATAGGCAGGAACTGAAACAGGATGTATACCAGTGACGAGAACCATTCAACGTTGGACTGACCAATCGGAAGCCATGCTCCAAGATTATATGTTCCAGTCAGCCTCAGAGAACGACACTGATCTATACGCTGATTCGGTGAGTGCGTTTATAAATAAGTGCATTGGCGATGTCATAACCATTGTGACTATTAAAACCTACCCTAACCAGAAACCGTGGATGGATGGCGGCATTCGCGAAAAACTGATATCGCGATCCACTGATTTAACCATGGAAAGGGGTCTGACGATATGGCTGAATATAAGCAGTGTAGTTATTCCCTCCGCAAGGCAATTAAACAAGCAAAATGCTGGTACAGGGACAAGGTGGAGTTGCAATTCAACGGCTCAGACACGAGACGTATGTGGCAGGGTCTACAGGAAATCACGGACTACAAAATCAAAAACAGCTACGTCACGGATACCGAAGTCATGCTTCCAGCAAAAATAAACACCTTCTTTGCCCGCTTTGAGGATAATACAGTGCCACCGTCGCACCGACATAGACATTGATGGATGCCAAGTGACTGACCAGTGGAAGGAGAAACTTGTGAATGCCATCACAAAATATGAAAACATCTTCTCAAGACATAATCTGGACTGCGGAGGAGCCAGGGGTTATGTTCACCGTATCCACCTGGTTGATGACAGACCCTTCTGCCTACCATAAAGAAGGGTTCCGCCTGCTCATTACATGAAGCTGAGGAAGGTGTTAACAGATATGGAGGAAGTAGTCCTTATATGCAAGTCGGTTAGTGAGTATGCCTCCCCTTTAGTCGTGGTATGGAAGAAAGACGGGAGTCTGAGGTTATGGATTGACTTCAGGTGGATGAATGCACGAACGGGGGAGGACGCTCATCCCCTTCCTCATCAAGCAGATTGTCTCGCAGCCCTTGGTGGCAGTGCATTTTTCAGCACCATGGACTTAATCTCAGGATTGTATAACATCCCAGTTCATGAAGAGTTTACCAAACCGATGGGACTTTATGAGTAGCCTCCCAGCCTCTTTCCTGAGAATTATGTTAAGCATATTTGGGGACCTACATTTCTCAAATCTCCTTTGTTACCTGGATGACTTGTTGGTCTTTGCACCCACCGAGGAACTGGCTCTGCAGTGACTTGAAGTTGTGTTTAGCCATCTTAGTGCCAACAACCTCAAACTAGCACCCAAGAAATGGCGATGTCCGATTGGACTGAGGAGTGTGTCATTGCATTCCAGAAGCTGAAGGATGTTCTTCTGAATTGTGTTGTGCTGGCTCACCCTGATTTTGAGAGGTGCTTTGTCAAGTGCCTGAAGGTGCAGATAAAGCAATTCCCATAGCATTCGTGAGCAAGACCCTGAGTAAGTTGCAGAGAAGGTATCCGGCACACAGACTTGAATTTCTAGCGCTGAAATGGAGCGTGTGTGAGAAATTTAGTCACTGGCTTAAGGGGCATGAGTTCACGTTCTGGACAGATAGTAACCTGTTAACGTACATCATGACAAAACCTAAGCTGGACGCTTGTGAGCAAAGATGGGTTGCCAAGCTGGCACAGTACAACTTCGAATTGAAGCATTTCCCAGACAGCAGAATATGCACTGAGCCGTGACCCCTTGCAGTGACTGTCGCGCAGAGACTGATGAGGGAGTCCTACCAAGCACGCCTGTCTGAGGCTGTTGGGACGCTAAATGATGATGTGTCCAAGATGCCTTCCTGTGGGCTTCTATCCCCAGGAGATAACCTCCTTGACCACTGCTGAAGTGAAGGCCACATGTTAGCTCCATATCGACTGAGACTGTTCAACGGAGATGCAAGCAATCCATCTTGGATCCACCAGCTGCTTTCTCCTGGTATTGGCACTTTGCCTGAACTTTTGTATGAGGATCTTTGGGATCTCCAGCTGGAAGACTGTGATTTCCAAGGTCATCCCTTCCATCTTCAATAAGAAACGGCCCACCAGGCGAGACCGATATGCTGTTTCTTCTAAATTGTTGTTGCTGATGAAGCAGTGGGATCCCAAGCGGAGTTCTGTATCATGTCATTAACTTCTCTAGGGTAGGGGGCAGCATTCGGAATTTTGGATGAAATGCATGCCCAAATTAAACGGCCTGTTTCTCGGGCTCAGAAGATATGATATGCATATAACTGGTAGATTTGGATAGAAAACACTCTAAAGTTTCCAAAACTGTTAAAATAGTGTCTGTGAGTTTAACTTCTTATGGCTGCAGAAGCAGTATTGAGTAACTTGGAAAAAGGTGCCCATTTCAAACGGCCTCGTACTCAATTCTTGCTCGTACAATATGCATATTATTATTACTATTGGATAGAAAACACTCTCTAGTTTCTAAAACCGTTTGAATTATATCTGTGAGTAAAACAGAACTCATTTTGCAGCAAACTTCCTGACAGGAAGTGGAAAATCTGAAATCGATGCTCTGTTCTAGGGCCTGCCTATAAATGACCTTCATATATATCAGTATACATGCACTTCATACACCTTCCACTAGATGTCAACAGGGAGTGAGAGAAGAAATGGAGTGTATTACTTGATCTGGGGTCGAATAAAAGCTCTTGGCATGACCCCAATTTCCTGTTTCCTGGAACGCGCGAGAAGGGACCTGGTATTGCCTTCTGTAAAGCTGTCGTTATAGACGACTAATATCTCCGGCTTTGATTTTATTTGATACATGTGACAATATCATCGTAAATTATGTTTTTTCAATATAGTTTTATTAGATTATTGAAATTTCTTCGGGACGTTAGGCGTGTTGCTTTGTCTGCGTATGTTCAGGAAGGAGAGCTTCGCGCCACTTTGCTAGCTTTCCGTGCTAATTGACTGGAGAAGAGGACATTCTAAATCCAAACAACGATTGTTCTGGACAAAGGACCCCTTGTACAACAATCTGATGGAAGATCATCAAAAGTAGGACCCATTTTATGAAGCTATTTCATATATCTGTCGAACATGTTGTAATAGTAGTTTGCGCCCAGATTTTGGGCACTCTCTCGCTATAACTAAGCTGGATGTTGTAATGAGGTTATTTTTAGAATTCTAACACGGCGATTGCATTAAGAACTAGTGTATCTATCATTTCCTATACAACATATATTTTTTAGTAATGTTTATGAATAGTTATTTGGTCAGAATATGTGAGTGTCAGAAAAATATCCGGACGTTGTGGGAAAAAGGTGCTACGTTAGCACAATGTATAACCACTGATTTCAGCTCTAAATTTTACATTTTACATTTTAGTCATTTAGCAGACGCTCTTATCTAGAGCGACTTACAGTAGAGTGCATACATTTTATTACATTTTTTTTTTTTTTTAACATACTGAGACAAGGATATCCCTACCGGCCAAGAGCAGACGCTCTTATCCAGAGCGACTTACAGTAGAGTGCATACATTTTATTAAATTTTTACATACTGAGACAAGGATATCCCTACCGGCCAAACCCTCCCTACCGACCAAACCCTCCCTAACCCGGACGACGCTATGCCAATTGTGCGTCGCCCCACGGATCTCCCGGTTGCGGCCGGCTGCGACAGAGCCTGGGCGCGAACCCAGCCCAGCCTGGGCGCGAACCCAGAGACTCTGGTGGCGCAGCTAGCACTGCGATGCAGTGCCCTAGACCACTGCGCCACCCGGGCGCAGTGGTCAAAATATGCACATTTTCGAACAAAACATAAGTGTATGTATAACCTGATGTTATAGGACTGTCATCTGATGAAGCTTATCAAGGTTAGTCAAAAATTATATATCTTTTGCTGGTTTGTTACGATCGCTAACGTTTGCTGCTGGTAAATGGCTTGTGTTTCTGGCTATTGTGGTAAGCTAATATAATTCCATATTGTGTTTTCGCTGTAAAACACTTAATAAATCGTAAATATTGGCTGGAATCACAAGATGCCTGTCTTTCATTTGCTGTACACCATGTATTTTTCAGAAATGTTTTATGATGAGTATTTAGGTATTTGACGTTGGTGTCTGTAATTACTCTGGCTGCTTCGGTGCTATTTCTGACGGTAGCTGTGATGGTAGCTGCAATGTAAAACTGATTTAAAGCTCAAAAATGCACATTTTTCGAACAAAACATAGATTTATTGAATAACATGTTATAAGACTGTCATCTGATGAAGTTGTTTCTTGGTTAGTTTGGTTGGTTCTTGGTTAGTTAGGTTGGTTTTGTGCATGCTACCTGTGCTGTGAAAAATGTCTGTCCTTTTTTGTATTTGGTGGTGAGCTAACATAAATATACGTGGTGTTTTCGCTGTAAAACATTTTAAAAATCAGACATGTTGGCTGGATTCACAAGATGTTTATCTTTCATATGCTGTATTGGACTTGTTAATGTGTGAAAGTTAAATATTTCTAAAAAATATCTTTTGAATTTCGCGCCCTGCACTTGAAGTGGCTGTTGTCATATTGTGCCCGGCTTCGGGCTTGCAGCCCAAAGAAGTTAACCTCTTATGGCTCAAATATCAGCAGTGAGTATCAGCAGTGGAAAGAGGTGGCCATTTCAAACGGCCTCGTACTCAATTCTTGCTCGTACAATATGCATATTATTATTACCTTTGGATAGAAAACACCTTCTAGTTTCTAAAACAGGTTTAATTATTTCTCTAAGTGAAACATAACTCTTTTTACAGCCCATTTTCTATCCTGAAGTGAAATTTCCAAGAAGCTATGTCTCTCTTCAAGATACTCTCTATAAAAGGCCTTGGCACTTAGGACTGTAGAAACACGTCACACATCTTCCCCTGGTTGTCATGCGGAAGTGAGAGAAAAAATGACTTGATTATCTCTGTCAGGGACTGAAAACAACATCTTTGAGTGATAAGTGCGCACTTCATTTTTTTTTCTGGGCGCGAAGTAGGAACTGGACTGCGCTCCTGGAAAACCCTCGTTATAGGTGAATATGACCTCCGGCTTCGAATTTATTTGATACATGTCACAATATCATCCTAAAGTATGTTTTTTCAATATACTTTAATTATATTATTGAAATTTATTCTGGACTTTAGACGTGATGCGACGCAAGAATTTTGTCAAGACGGAGAGGTTAGCACGGCATGGCCAGTGTGCCATGCTAATTCAAGAGGGACATCGTTCGTTCTAGGTCCAAATGAACACGGTTCTGAACAAAGGACCCTTTGGAGAACATTCTGATGGAAAATCAACAAAGATAAGGACCCAATTTGGGATGCTTTTTCATATATCTGTCGAACTGTGCTATCGCTAGCGTTTGACTAGAATCAATGCTGCTGTGTGTTAGCTATTGTAGTAAGCTAATATAACGATATATTGTGTTTTCGCTGTAAAACACTTCAGAAATCGGAAATATTGTCTGTATTCACAAGATCTTTCTCTTTCATTAGCTATCCACCATATATTTTTCTGAAATCTTTTCTGATGTGAAATTAGTAGTTGACGTTGGTGTCTGTTTTCTCTGGCTACTGCCGTGCGATTTCTGACTGTAGCTATGATGGTGGCTAAGATGGTAGCAGTAATGTAAAACTGATTTATAGCTAAAATATGCATTTTGTTTTAACAAAACATAGATTTATTGTGTAACATGTTATAGGACTGTCATCTGAGGTAGTTTTTTCTAGGTTATTTAGGTTGGTTTTAGGTTAGTTAGGTTGGCTTGTGCATGCTACTTCATCCTACTTGTGCTGTGAAAAATGTCTGTCCTCTTTTTTATTTGGTGGTGAGCTAACATAAATATATGTGGTGTTTTCTCTGTAAAACATTAAAAAAATCGGACATGTTGGCTGGATTGACAAGATGTTTATCTTTCAAATGCTGTATTGGACTTGTTAATGTGTGAAAGTTAAATATTTAAAAAAAAAATAGATTTTGAATTTCGCGCCCTGCACTTGAAGTGGCTGTTGTCATATTGTGTCCGGTGTCGGGCTTGCAGCCTGAAGAAGTTAAACACTTTCTAGAAATCGAAAGATATCCGAAGATGGGAAGTTTGTGCTTGCCGCCATGTTTGTTTTTTCACTTCAACCAAAGATAATAAGAGGAGACAAGATTAGTTTGGTCTGTTTGCAGTATGCATATTGAAGGGGGTGTGTCGTCTACCTTCATTCCCATCCCATCATTCACTTCCAGAAGTTTACTCTGTGAACCCTCCTTCACCACATTTTGTTATAAAATCTTTGTCCGACAGACGTTTACGTGAAACCCAGAATACATTGTATGTCAACAAACATGGCTCCACACATAGCTGGAATTAGCTTAGCTCATCATAATCAGTACAACCTTCAAAAAAATATGCATGATTTGTCACCAGTACTTGAAAACATATGAATAAAACAGTAAAACAATAAAGAATTACCACACAAATAATTTTCTGATAGTGATTTATTGATAGAAGTGGTGCGTGACAGAAGACAATCACGTAACCTCTGACTCCCACTCTGAGCCATTCAGTGTTGTTGTTTATGTAAGGTTGATGTCGGAAGTCTACATACACTAAGTATTAAGTATTGTATTTCAACCACTCCACAAATTTCTTGTTAACAAACTACAGTTTTTGCAAGTTGGTTAGGACATCTACTTTGTGCATGACACAAGTAATTTTTCCAACAATTGTTTACAGACAGATTATTTCACTTATAATACTGTATCACAATCCCAGTGGGTCAGAAGTTTACATACACTAAGTTGACTGTGCCTTTAAACAGCTTGGAAAATTCCAGAAAATTATGTCATGGCTTTAGAAGCTTCTGACAGGCTTATTGCCATCTTTTGAGTCAATTGGAGGTGTACCTGTGAATGTATTTCAAGGCCTATCTTCAAACGCAGTGCCTCTTTGCTTGACATCATGATAAAATCTAAAGAAATCAGCCAAGACGTCAGAAAAAAAATTGTGGACCTCCACAAGTCTGGTTCATGCTTGGGAGCAATTTCCAAACGCCTGAAGGTACCACGTTCATCTGCACAAACAATATTACGCAAGTATAAACACCATGGGACCACGCAGCTGTCATGCTGCTCAGCAAGGAGACGTGTTCTGTCTCCTAGAGATGAATGTACTTTGGTGCGAAAAGTGAAATCAATCCCAGAACAACAGCAAAGGACCTTGTGAAGATGCTGGAGGAAACAGGTACAAAGTTATTTATTTCCACAGTAAAACAAGTCCTATATAAACTTAAAAGGCCGCTCAGCAAGGAAGAAGCCACTGCTCCAAAACCGCCATAAAAAAGCCAGATGATTCTGTGCTTCCAACTTAGTGGTAACAGGGAGTGAGGAAAGAGCAAAATGAATAGGGGAGGCAGTAGCTTCGGGGTTAGAAAGGCAGGTCGATATCCGAACCCCCGAGCTACTTGTGGAGAAATCTGCAGGGAGTGATCCGTCACCCGGAAGGTTACCAGCTACAATATCTCTGTATACTACATACTGCTCTTGTGCGCTTGAGTGCCCATTAGCTGCTCCCAGCCTATGATGTGTGTTTTGTGTCAGGTTGGTCACTATGACAGAATACCTGTGTAAATTACCAATAAAGCAAGTATGGTAAAAATGAAGGCCAGACTATCTATGGTAGTGTCTGAGTGTCTGCATGGTTCTAAGAGGCTCTGGTGAAGTTAAGTCTTTCAAGTTTCCAATAAGGTTGTACTATTGATTATCGATGACAATGTGGAAGACGTAGATGCTGCTTTACGAAGCTGCAAATGAATCACTGCAGCTTCGGACTGCAGACTAATCAACATTGCACATGAATTAGAGTAAATCACTACTCTGTCTGACTTGACTTCCTCCACCCACTGCAAAGCCAACATTATGGCCATTAACTTGGCTGCATCAAATTTAAGGTAAACAAATTTGCATCCATCCTCCTCTACTTCACAAGTCTGACTAAATCTGCCACTGTCAGAAACTATTGAAACCCAGTATAGTAATACTAGTGTAGCACCCCGTATTATCGGCATATTTAACAGCGTTTAAGAAATACATTACCTTCAACAGTGTTACCTGGTGATCAAGCCATCAACGTTTTGTCATTATTGGTGTCGTAAAAATGTTAGCTAACGGGTTAGCAATTAGTATATTTGACATTTCAGTGGAATTACTATCAGCTTTTTGATAAGCGGTTCAGCAAACGATATACGTCCCGTATTGTCGGCATACGGTCCCCAGTTTTGGGCCACCTTACTATTTTGTTCAATTACAAGGTATATCCATTTAATTTTGTTCAAAAACGAGACACCACCCTCGTATCCGAAGTGTTTACTAGACAGTTGACTAGTTGGCTAGCTTTCCAATATATAAAAAATACATGCCTGTCAACTTTTCATTGCGTAGCCCGGTGCGCCCTCCTGTAGACTCTTAAAAATGGTTCTTCACCAACATCTTCTTCAGTGTTGTAACCAAATAATGTCTATTTGTTTTACAGATTAATCTTATGTTTTGAGAAAGTAAACAACAGTTTAATACTAACATATGAGTATGAATAATTTAGGTAAAAAGTTGGATTTTAAATTATGTGTGGTCTATCGCGCAGTCAATTTTTACAAAATACAGCGTGTCTCACAACATGTGTATGTATATATATAACTTTTTTGACAACTCTCATAACCTAACTTAATTTACAGAACTGCAATGAAAAATCGGTGTTCAGCTATTTAGAAGGGTGTTTTTGTCGCAAAATGTACTGGTATTTCCCAGTCCATTTAAATGTTGAGCCGAGGTGATTTTAATCCTCCAACTGTTAGAGAGTGTCCGAAGTTAGGGGTGTCCGATGTTGGGGGAAAATTAGCTAACTCAATCAATCACCATACAAGCATGAGATAAGCCTGACAAATTAACCCAGATAGAGAATAAGTCAATACTAGCTAATGTGACTTATCTAGCCAGCTAACTTAGCTAACATTAGCTAACGAGAGAAACAGTGTCTGACATTCCAGACAGTGTCAGACTTAGCTAGCGATGTAGCTAGATAGCTAACTTTAGCTAGCCACACTTACAGACACTGACATAGTTAGCTAGCTAGCTAGTAAACATCAACAAAACATTTACATTTAGTTATCTTCCGTGACAACTCTTCAGTAAACTAGCGTTGTGACCTTGGTCGTGAGGCTAACATTAGTGTAACCGGTGCTGTACTGCACCACTGTAACTCTGCGTTGTGTGCCAATTGTCGCCTCTTTCGACAACATAGACGCACAATACAAACGACTGGGATCAGTCGAGGAGCTAGCCATCGTCCCCACATACAATACCTTAGCTAGCTAGTAACCACATTTGAATTCAGAATGTTAATATCATCCTAAAAGTGCAATTACAATTGCATCTTGACAATACCATCCACTTATGAGTAAACTCTAAATATAAATTCACAAAGTATGTACAACTGTTACATTCACCCCTCCTGAATTTCACCAATCTTTTAAAAATAAACAAAATAATCTACAAAAAAAGGCATAATTCTGAATTCAAATCAAATCAAATTTATTTATATAGCCCTTCTTAGATCAGCTGATATCTCAAAGTGCTGTACAGAAACCCAGCCTAAAACCCCAAACAGCAAGCAATGCAGGTGTAGAAGCACGGTGTCTAGGAAAAACTCCCTAGAAAGGCCAAAACCTAAGAAGAAACCTAGAGAGGAACCAGGCTATGAGGGGTGGCGAGTCCTCTTCTGGCTGTGCCGGTAGGAGATTATAACAGAACATGGCCAAGATGTTCAAATGGCCATGTTCTGTTATAATCTCCACCCGGCACAGCCAGAAGAGGACTGGCCACCCCTCATAGCCTCAAAGCTACCCATAGGGTTCAGGGCAAGTGAAGGTTGGTTTGGCCTTCAACTGCCCCTAGATGCTTAGTGCCTCTTACACTATATATACCTTCTTAGCCGTAAAGAATGATGTACTATGTAAAGTAATTCTGTACTATGTCCCCGTACTATGTTAAACTTGCACCTTCTGGGGGATTGACTCAATTAGTCTTTTGACTGGTTTAACTACACTCCCTGCCCTTGTGTGACCTGCCACTGGGCTGCTTTCATCAGGTGCATTACAGTGGACTGGGCTAGGGGCCATGGTGACAAATAATGGTTCTGGCCTTAGATCAGTGATCAGAGGAGGGTTTGCCCCTGCAGCATCACTGTCATTGAAGTGCTCTGAATCATTGATTTCAAATGGCAAAAAGTTCACCTGTAGCAGTAGATTTCTGTGAACCACCTTCTCTCTGCCGCCGCAGTCTTGGATTCTGTACATGTGAGTTCATGGATTGACTGAAGTCGCTGTGAAAATCTCGGGATTCCACTTTTCAGCCTTGTTAGCAATGAGGACACGATCCCCCATGGATAAACTGATGCCTCTAACCCGCTTGTCGTAGAATGGAGCATAGGCCTTGTCGTCTCTGTTGCTTATCAGTGTGCCTTTCGGCAACACTCATAGCTTCATTCAGCCCAGTGATCAGAGTCTCAACGTACTTGTTGCAATCCACAACACTGGAGTCGTCCAAGACATTGTGGAACATCACATCCACTGGGAGCTGAGGGACCCTACCAAACATGAGAAAGAAAGGAGCATAGCCCATAGTCTCCTGAACAGTGGCATTGTAGGCGAATGTCAATGACTAGATTTGTTAAGGCCAATGTTCTTTGGTTTTCCGGGGTAGACTCCTGAGCATGCTGCCTAAAGTCCTGTTGAAGCGTTCAGTCGCTCCATTCCCCATTGGGTGATACGCCGTGGTTCTTGACTTTTGGACACCAGAGAGCTTAACTGAATTATTTTGATCAATGGTGAGCTCACTCGTGATGTGATTGATTTTAAATACTAATTGTTATTAGCTAGTTCATATTGTAGTTTCTGTCAGCCGAGTTATCTAAATATGATCGCTTGTGTTACATAAATTTTTCCTCAGTTAGTGCTAGGACAAACATATCCTACATTTTCCGGTTTGGATGATTGTGGTATGCTGTAGTTACTTCTGTGAATGTCTGAACATTGCATTAAAAAATAAACTGTTCACATTCAGGGCATAACTTTGTAAGGACTGTGTTTGTGCAAAATGTTTCTGTGAAAAAACGGTGTGGCCAGCTCAAATGCTGATTGTTGCGTTAATCGAAACTGTACGTTCTAAATAAATCACACCGGTTTGAGCGTGCACTGCAGGGACCACTGTAGAATGATCACACCCGTTTGTTGGTACATGTGAAAAGGGTTATGCATGAATATGGGTTATGAATATTCATAAGTTGTCAGTCTTTTCTTGCTGTTTTTTTCATCTAGTAAAACAAGTTTTTTTGTTTAACCGCCACCAATATTATTACCTATTGGCCTATGTGTTTTCTTGCTGTGTTTTCATCCAATAAAACTTTAAGGAATGTACGCTAGCATACAAAAGCTGGCCTCGATCTTCAGCTCGAAAGATGTTCTGTTCCAGTTATGATATTGGCAAGTAATGTTCAATACTGTTTGTGTGTGTGGTTTCTGAAAGTACAGAATAAAGAGGAATTATTAGTAATATTTAGTATTATTAGTAATAATAATATTACAATATCAGGATATAGCAGTAAAACAATATTACAAAGAAGTAACATAACACTGCTATAAAAATTATAAATTGCGTTGACAAAATCACAAATATGAGTTATATTACAATAAGGAGCAGTAACTGTTGAGCTCCACAAGGGGGCAGAACAGAGCAATGCTAAACAGGCCCCCTCCCCCAAAAAACATGGTCGTAAGGCCAGGGTAGCTTCGAAAGACAACACAAGCTAATACTTCTCTAGCACAATTAGCATTATTTTACAGAGCTAATAGAAGAATGTAGCTAGCTACATAAGCACAATTGAGTATAACACCATAAAGGTTATGAAATTAGTAACGTTACCTCGCATGTCCACGAGGAATATACACAAATATATTATGCTCCATACATAGTGAGCTACAGTAGAAACAACATAACACGACATACATGAAGTATTATAACGTAACAAGGCACTTACTTTGATAGAAACACACAAATGTCCAAAGTTATTATCATGTAGTAATGAAAACAACAATGAAGGCGAACCTGGCACCAGCCGGAAAATGTGAAAAAGTTTGTGCAGGTTCTGTTCTGACTGGAGATGGGCAAGTGTCTGCATACTTGATCTGCAGAAACAAGGGGGAAGTGCTTGGGGAAGTTTGTCCGGCTCAATAATGCCTAAAAAATAAATTGTCCGCAAAAGTGAAATGGCCTAATTTTATGTGAATTAATGAGGTGGAACACACCTCAATTCAAACTGTTAGAAAATAAAACTTGTTAGAAAATCATTTGAAATTGACAAGTTAAAACAGCCTATAAACAAAAGCAGGCAGCATGCCTTAGTTTGAGGGCTGCACGGATTAACTGTCCTGTTGCGTAACGTTCACATTTTGGAACAGTGAGCACATTCTGACATCACGTGCATAAAAAAGTCATACCGTTCTGACCGTTAGAGATCTTTTGACATCATATGTGACAAGGTTAACCCAATGCTGTGTTTGTCCAATATCAATATTGACCCAGCGCTGGGTAGTAGAAAGTACACCAATTGGGTTATTTTTAACCCAGCATTTTTTGGAGTAACAATAATTCATTTAGGAAAAGTCATAACCCGATTTCTACCTTTTCAGATGCCAAAATAGAAATAGTTTTGAGTGTCCTAATTGTTTCAGTGCATGCATTCAACAAAGTTCGGACGAAAGATTTCCACAGGGTCGTCATCTCCAAAGTCCACTCAAAAAGACAGTAGTTCTGAATGAACTGGGTTTGATTTAGTTTGAGTTTTTTTGTATTATTAAAGTGTTAATTATTTCAGTTATCACTTGGCTTATGTAAATAATTTTGTAGTTGTCCTTTTAATCATCCTAAGGACAACATCCCCATAGTATTCACATTTCTCTCATGTAAATGTTGTAGCTACATAAGAAGCTCAAACAATTTATTCTGGAAATATCCAGTCATTGCTATTTTCTTCATCACCATGCTGATGATTTCAAGTTGTATTGGATTTATTTTGATCTGTTAAAGACATTGAATACTTGTTGTATAGCATATTTACTACATTTAGTATGTTCAGTTTTTTTTCTCTGAAGTAATTTCATTTAAAGTTGTTGTTTGGTTTATGTAGATAAATGTCAATGTGGTTTATCACACAGTAACCAAAAACCTAATTTCATTTTCATATTGCCACTGAGTTTGCAGTTAACAGAATGTTGATCACAAGTTTCCCAGAATTGTTTGGCAGAAGTTGACAAGTTGCCGCAAAATTACCGCCAAAGTTTGCCTAATTTAACTCATTTCCATGTGAAAATATGAGCTTGCGGCAAATTGGCCACAACTGTTTGATAGAAACCAGTTTTATCAGTAACAGAGAAAAGAAAGAAAGGAAAAGGGAGAGCTTCTCTAGGAGATGATATATATATATATAGGCCAGATGTAGGGTACATCTCAATCTCAAAAAAACTATTTCATGGTACTCCTTAACCCTATAATTTGTTATTGCTGGCAATTCTTACCATTTAATATGATTCATATTTTTCATTGTGCTCCTACATTTGTTTGTGCTCCTACATTTTTCAATTTAGGAGCATGTGGGCCCAGTGGAGCTTCTATGTAGACTGACCTTTTCTGCCATAAGAGTTTCCCATGTTGTACGTAGTGCCGTCTGGTTCAGTGTGGGGATGCGCAGTGGCCATATTCACAGCAATAAACTTTGTCCAGTCCACCTGTAGTAGAAGAACAGGTCAGATAAAGTACACAGCTGTTACCAATATATGTCAGGTCAGGTGTCTGGGCACTCACAATAATCAATGTAAATTTAAAACAGGGCATCATTTACGTAAGTCAGTACATTTGTGCAAGGGTATGAATGTAAAATGTGTCTGCTCACAATGTGTTTTTTTTGTCTGTCTCTTATCTCCTATTATTATGTCATCACTGTACCTTATCCTGTGTCTCCAGGCTCTCTGGGTCCACCCTGTACATGCAGTTGGTCTCAGTGCTGACAAAGCAGTCTCCCTTGTACTTAACAAAGCTAACACTGGCATTGTCTGTTGCCTCTGCAGGGAGAAAACAGAAAACAGAAATCGAATGTAGATATTGATCACTCTATTTCGATGGGGGCAATTGCATCTTGTTGCTGCTGATACTTCTTAATTTTCTTTTCTGATTTAGAAGTGCACAAAAGGAATGAGTGAATAACTTCTTTGATTTTTGGACAAACTCTTTATAAACCTTGGTAAATGACTATAGCCTGTGTATGGTTTGCATGGTCAATTAAAGATTAAAGTTGCTTGTCATATTTCTGGCAGAGTTATAGTTCTTGCAAAATTGTGCTGCTTGCAAAGAGTCCTGTTGCGGCTTGCAAACACTTGAGGAGAGGAAAAGCCTCCCTTCTTCTTCCCTCCAATCCCCCTGTTTAAATGTTACATAACCTTCGACTGTAGCCAAGCCCCTGAGGCCTCAACCCAGTTTCCCGGGCAGCAGACCAGCTTGAGTTACAGTTTGAAGAGAGGCACATCTCATTGCATTGGGTTTACTTTCTCTGAAATAGTCTTATAAAAACCAGATCTTGAATAAAGTCCTTTTGTAATGGCAGCCTTCCTCCTCTTCGTCTGAAGAGGAGGTGTAGCAGGGATCGGACCAAGACGCAGCGTAGTTCGTGCTCAACATATTTAATTAAGACGATAAATGTGAACACTTACAAAATACAAAAATAACAAACGTGGCAAACCGAAACAGTCCTCTCTGGTGAAACGAACACAAAGACAGGAACCATCACCCACAAACCCCAACACAAAACAAGCCACCTAAATATGATTCCCAATCAGAGACAACACAAAACACCTGCCTCTGATTGAGAACCATATTAGGCCAAACATAGAAACAGACAAACTAGACACACAACATAGAATGCCCACCCAGCTCACGTCCTGACCAACACTAAAACAAGTAAAACACACAAGAACTATGGTCAGAACGTGACACCTTTCTTTGTCACATTCCTCACTGTTAAACAGAAAAAGATCAGCAGAATCTAGAAACCACACTGGAACTGACTCCAACATTTCCACAGGGATCATTTTGAGATTACACCATGAAATAGCACTGCAACATTGACAATAGGCAGCTTTACATTGCTCCAGGTTTACTCAATGCAATGTCACGGAAAATATATTTGCGACGTGTAATGGAAATGGCAGATATATATTGAACAAAAATATTAACGCAACATGTAAGGGGCTGGTCCCATGTTTCATGAGCTGAAATAAAAGATCCCAGAAAGGTTCCATATGCACAAATAGCTTATTTCTCTCAAATGTTATGCACAGATTTGTTTACATCCCTGTTAGTGAGCATTTCTACTTTGCCAAGATAATACATTCACCTGACAGGTGTGGCATATTAAGAAGCTGATTAAACAGTATGATCATTACACAGGTGCACCTTGTGCTGGAGGCAATAAAATTCCACTTTAAAATGTGCAATTGTGTCACACAACACAATGCCACAGATGTTTCAAGTTTTGAGGGAGAGTGCAATTGGCATGCTCACTGCAGGAATGTCCACCAGAGCTGTTGCCAGATAATTTCTCTACCATAAGTCAACTCCAACGTTGTTTGAGAGAATTTAGGTCCAACCGGCCTCACAATCGCAGACCACGTGTAACCATGCCATTCCAGGACCTCCATATCCAGCTTCTTCACCTGCGGGATCATATGAAACCAGCCACCCAGACAGCTGATGAAAGTGAGGAGTATTTATGTCTGTAATAAAGCCCTTTTGTGGGGTAGAACTCATTCTGATTGGCTGGGCCTGGCTCCCAAGTGTGTGGGCTTTTGGCTGCACCCCTGCCCAGTCAGGTAAAATCCATAGATTAGGGACTAATGAATTAATTTTAATTGATTGATGTCCTTATATGAACTGTAACTCAGTAAAATCGTTGCAATGTTGCGTTTATATTTTTGTTCAGTATAGAATAAATTATTTAAAGAATATTCTCTAAACAACATTTGTATCCGTTCAACACGGGTCGATTTTTCTTTTGTCAAACTTTCTTTTTTGCGACAAATGATGGAAACTGTGTTTTTTTTTATAAATGATGATTGCCGACTCATTTTGAAGGTACGCAGGGGCATGTGACGTCACCGCATAAAAATAATGCCCCACTCCACATTGAAATCGAAATGTCTACTGCTTGTCTACTGCTTTTTTCAACGATAAAAATTATGTTTATTTGCAAGACAAGGATTGTCCTGACTTTCAAGAAAGCTTGAATTGCTTCGCCTTCCTTTTCCGGTTGGCTGGCAAGTTTCACCATCAAATTATTTCAGATCTACAGGAGTGTAAGTTTCACCATGGAACGGACCGTGCCGATACGTTGGCACATGTTAATTATTAGAATATGGCAAATATTTGTCAATTACAGGATTCTATCTATGCTGGCTTTCGCAGGCTCCTGAAAAATTAAACGGATAGGTGGGAGGGCAAACAGGCTGTCGCCAATTTATTAATGCTCAATTTGCCTAAACAGGTTATGAACATCGTCAAAAAATCACTGGACACGTTAATGGAAACATAGCTAGTTTGATAGCTGTTAAAATCAGATCCAACAATAATATCAAGGGGTTCGAAATCCAGGGCTTTAAAAACAAAGGTGTCATTGTACACTGATGTAAAATTTCGATCGCTCCAAAACCTCATACAGGATCTAGATACTTTTTCTAGTCTCTCTGGATTAGAACAAAATTATGATAGATGTACTATATTACGTATTGGAAATGTCTGCTCTACCCAAAATCACAACCAACTAATCACAGCATTACCGCAAAAATGAAAGAGGCAAGTGGAAGGGGGAAAAAGTAAGGAACATGTCTTTCGGCCCTGCATTAAAGACCAAAATTGGTTAAAGAAAATTGTGATATATAAAAAAGTATACCAGTTTCATTTAAGGATAAAAAAATGTACAGCTGTGATATACAGATTGCAAAATAGTTGGGAAGATAATTTCGATATACTGATTTCATGGCACATGGTTTTTGAACTGATACGCAAAACAACGCCGGATTCAAAACTGAGAATTCAATGTAAATTATTATACAAAATTCTTGCAAACAATAGAATGTTATATATATGAGGGATACAACCTTCCCATCTATAGCGTGGTTCTTGCTGCGAAGAGACAGAGTCGTTAGATCATTTATTTAAGTACTGTCCAAACCAGCCCCGTCGCGGGTCCCGATGTCTTGCTCCCAGACAAACTAAACAACTTCTTTGCTCGCTTGGAGGACAATACAGTGCCACTGACACAGCCCACTACCAAAACCTGCGGACTCTCCTTCACCGCAGCCAACGTGAGGAAACTATTTAAACGTGTTAACTAGCTGCATCCTCAGAGCATGCGCAGACCAGCTGGCTGGTGTGTTTACGGACATATTCAATCAATCCCTTTCCCAGTCTGCTGTTCCCACATGCTTCAAGAGGGCCACCATTCCTGTTCCCAAGAAAGCTAAGGTAACTGAGCTAAACGACTATCGACCCTGGGTCTCGACCCCGACCTGTGCAACTGGGTCCTGGATTTTCTGACAGGCCGCCCCCAGGTGGTGAGGGTAGGAAACAACATCTCCACCTCGCTGATCCTCAACCCAGGGGCCCCATAAGGGTGCGTTCTCAGCACTCTCCTGTACTCCCTGTTCACCCATGACTGCGTGGCCATGCACGCCTCCAACTCAATCATCAAGTTTGCAGACGACACTACAGTGGTAGGCTTGATTACCAACAACGACAAGACGGCCTACAGGGAGGAGGTGAGGGCCCTCGGAGTGTGGTGTCAGGAAACCTCACACTCAACGTTAACAAAACGAAGGAGATTATCGTGGACTTCAGGAAACAGCAGAGGGAGCACCCCCTATCCACATCGATGGGACAATAGTAGAAAAGGTGGAGAGTTGTAAGTTCCTCGGCGTACACATCACGGACAAACTGAAATGGTCCACCCACACAGACAGCATGGTGAAGATGGCGCAATAGCGCCTCTTCAACCTCAGGAGGCTAACAAAATGTGGCTTGTCACCTAAAATACTCACAAACTTTTACAGATGCATAATTGAGAGCATCCTGTCGGGCTGTATCACCGCCTGGTACAGCAACTGCTCCGCCCACAACCGCAAGGCTCTCCAGAGGGTAGTGAGGTCTGCACAACTCATTACCGGGGGCAAACTACCTGCCCTCCAGGACACCTACACCACCCGATGTCACAGAAAGGCCAAAAAGATCATCAAGGACAACAACCACCCGAGCCACTGCCTGTTCACCCCGCTATCATCCAGAAGGCGAGGTCAGTATAGGTGCATCAATGCTGGGACTGAGAGACTGAAAAACAGCTTCTATTTCAAGGCCATCAGACTGTTAAACAGCCATCACTAACATTGAGTGGCTGCTGCCAACATACTGACTCAAATCTCTATCCACTTTAATATTTAAAAGTTGGATGTAATAAATGTATCACTAATCACTTTCAGCAATGCCACTTTATATAATGTTTACATACCCTACATTACTCATCTCACATGTATATACTGTACTCTATACGATCTTGCCTATGCCGTTCGACCATCGCTCATCCATATATTTATATGTACATATTCTTCTTCATTCCTTTACACTTGTGTGTAAAAGGTAGTTGTTGTGAAATTGTTAGATTACTTGTTAGATATTACTGCATGGTCGGAACTAGAAGAACAAGCATTTCGCTACACTCGCATTAACATCTGCTAACCATGTGTATGTGACCAATAACATTTGATTTGATGTGGCTTGTTTTTGGTCACAGGTCCAGGAATGGCTGAAGAATTGCAACATTTACTTGGAGCTAGCTCTGCAGATACTGTAGCACTACTGGTTGATTTGAAAAGTCATAGTCAATCTTTAATTACAATCTGTAGAAACTATGAGAATAGAAAGGTTCAGATCTTTTGTGAAACATCACAGCACATTTGAAAAATACATGGCAAATAGAAATACAAAATGGACGGTGTTAATAAGAGATAGATGGGAGGGGTTGAATAGAGCTGAAGGGTGGTACTAATAACGACAAGAGAACTCATGTAAAATATACTGTGTCCGTAAAATGTATATAGGTTCAGAACTTTTGAAAAACAACACAGTTAAAAATATACGGCAAATATAAATCAAACTGGATGGACATCAGAAATAGATTAGAGAGGTTGAGGATAGAGGAAGGACAAGACTAAAAACAAATAAAATATAACTATTGTAAAACGGATTGTGTCCGTAAAATATATACGGTATGTATAAGCTGGAAGTAGAAGCCTAAGTGTTGTTAATCATTAGTTTAGTCCAATTCGAGGAGGGGTGGAAAATAATAAAGGATAAAAAATAAAAAAGATATGTATGTGTATGTATATGCATGAATGTATGTACTGTACGTACAGTGGGGAGAACAAGTATTTGACACACTGCCGATTTTGCAGGTTTTTCTACTTACAAAGCATGTAGAGGTCTGTAATTTTAATCATAGGTACAGTTCAACTGTGAGAGACGGAATCTAAAACAAAAATCCAGAAAATCACATTGTATGATTTTTAAGTAATTAATTTGCATTTTATTGCATGACATAAGTATTTGATACATCAGAAAAGCAGAACTTAGTATTTGGTACAGAAACCTTTGTTTGCAATTACAGAGATCATACGTTTCCTGTAGTTCTTGACCAGGTTTGCACACACTGCAGCAGAGATTTTGGCCCACTCCTCCATACAGACCTTCTCCAGATCCTTCAGGTTTCGGGGCTGTCGCTGGGTTGAAGTGTACCTATGATAAAAATTACAGACCTCTACATGCTTTGTAAGTAGGAAAACCTGCAAAATCGGCAGTGTATCAAATACTTGTTCTCCCCACTGCATATGTATGTGTATATAGCAGCATACCACCCTGCATACCACTGCTGGCTTGCTTCTGAAGCTAAGCAGGGTTGGTCCTGGTCAGTCCCTGGATGGGAGACCAGATGCTGCTGGAAGTGGTGTTGGAGGGCCAGTAGGAGGCACTCTTTCCTCTGGTCTAAACAAAGAGCCCAATGCCCCAGGGCAGTGATTGGGGACACTGCTCTGTGTAGGGTGCCGTCTTTCGGATGGGACGTTAAACGGGTGTCCTGACTCTCTGAGGTCATTAAAGATCCCATGGCACTTATCGTAAGAGTAGGGGTGTTAACCCCGGTGTCCTGGCTAAATTCCCAATCTGGCCCTCAACCATCACGGTCACCTAATAATCCCCAGTGTACAATTGGCTCATTCATCCCCCTCCTCTCCCCTGTAACTATTCCCCAGGTCGTTGCTGCAAATGAGAATGTGTTCTCAGTCAACTTACCTGGTAAAATAATGGTAAAATAAAAAAAATAAAAAAATATATACAGTTGTATTCAGAAGTTTACATACACCTCAGCCAAATACATTTAAACTCAGTTTTTCACAGTTCCTGACATCTAATCATAGTAAAAATCCCTTGTCTTATGTCAGTTAGGATCACCACTTCATTTTAAGAATGTGAAATGTCAGAGTAATAGTAGAGAGAATGATTTATTTCAGATGTTATTTCTTTCATCACATTCCCAATGGGTCAGAAGTTTACATACACTCAATTAGTATTTGGTAGCATTGCCTTTAAATTGTTTAACTTGGGTCAAAAGTTTTGGGTAGCCTCCCACAATAAGTTGGGTGAATTTTGGCCCATTCCTCCTGACAGAGCTCGTGTAACTGAGTCAGGTTTGTAGGCCTTCTTGCTTGCACACGCTTTTTCAGTTGTGCCCAAAAATGTTATGGTCAGGGCTTTGTGCTGGCCACCCCAATAACTTGACTTTGTTGTCCTTAAGCCATTTTGCTACAACTTTGGAAGTATGCTTGGGGTCATTGTCCATTTGGAAGACCCATTTGCGACCAAGCTTTAATTTCCTGACTGATGTCTTGAGATGTTGCTTCAATATATCCACATCATTTTTCTTCCTCGTGATGCCATCTATTTTGTGAAGTGCACCATTCCCTCCTGCAGCAAAGCACCCTGACAACATGATGCTGCCACTCCCGTGCTTCACGATTGGGATGGTGTTCTTCGGCTTGCAAGCCTCCCCTTTTTTCCTCCAAACATAACGATGTTCATTATGGCCAAACAGTTCTATTTTTGTTTCATCAGACCAGAAAACATTTCTCCAAAAAGTACGATCTTTGTCCCCATGTGCAGTTGCAAACCGTAGTCTGGCTTTTTTTTATGGTGGTTATGGAGCAGTGGCTTCTTCCTTGCTGAAGGCCTTTCAGGTTAGGTTAGTATGGTACTCGTTTTACTGTGCATATAGAGACTTTTGTACCTGTTTCCTCCAGCATCTTCACAAGGTCCTTTGCTGTTGTTCTGGGATTGATTTTCACTTTTCGCACCAAAGTACGTTCATCTCTAGGAGATAGAACGCGTCTCTTTCCTGAGCGGTATGACGCTGCGTGGTCCCATGGTGTTTATACTTGCGTACTATTGTTTGTACAGATAAACGTGGTACCTTCAGGCGTTTGGAAACTTGTGGAGGTCTACAATATTTTTTCTGAGGTCATGTCTGATTTCTTTTGATTTTCCCATGATGTCAAGCAAAGAAGCACTGAGTTTGAAGGTAGGCTTTGAAATACATCCACAGGTACACCTCCAATTGACTCAAATGACGTCAATAAGCCTATCAGAAGGGGAAGAGGACTCCAGTGGCAACCTGTGAAGCTCTGGTGAACTCCATGCCCAAGAGGGTTAAGGCAGTGCTGGAAAATGATGGTGGCCACACAAAATATTGACACTTTGGGCCCAATTTGGACATTTTCACTTAGGGGTGTACTCACTTTTGTTGCCAGCGGTTTAGAAATTAATGGCTGTGTGTTGAGTTATTTTGAGGGGACAGCAAATTTACACTGTTATACAAGCTGTACACTCACTACTTTACATTGTAGCAAAGTGTCATTTCTTCAGTGTTGTCCCATGAAAAGATATACTCAAATATTTACAAAAATGTGAGGGGTGTACTCACTTTTGTGATATACTGTATGTATGTACAGTATGTATGTATGTATGTATGTATGTATGTATGTATGTATGTATGTATGTATGTATGTATGTATGTATGTATGTATGTATGTATGTATGTATGTACTGTATGTCTCTATATATATACAGTACACGTCAAACGTTTGGACACACCTACTCATTCAAGGGTTTTTCTTTATTTTTAACAGTCTAGGACCGATAGGAACGTTGACTGAATAATCTCCTTTCTACTATTTAGTGAGAAGCAGGACCTATTTCTATGGAAGAAGCACTTTTCTTCACCACTTTCTTAACTAACTCATCAATATGCTTTTTAACTATGCAAATGCACAGATATTTATAGCACAGTCACGATCAATATGGACAACATCCAAAGTACATATGCTTAAATCATCAGACTTTTTTTATGCGCTGTAGAGAACAACATGTGCTTAGTTTTACCTGCATTCAGTGCTATTTTTCAGGTCAATAATGTTATTCTTCAATACAATGAAGGCAGAATTTTTGTTCAGATAGAACCTGGTCAACCGTGGGGGCGAAGTCATACACAACAGTATCGTCAGCATACAAGTGCAGGTAAAAAAAAATGGACAGACATGTCGATATTCTTAATGTAAAGGAAACCTGATTTGAACAGGTTCAGTAGATATACATTGTGTTCTATCTGTCATGTAATTTTTAACTCCAGACACAAAAGAACACGTACGTATAGATTGTTTGCATGTAGGTAGGCCTTTCTTTCACACTTCAATCCTCTCTTTTGGCCCAACCGGGTTTAAATGCCTTCTTCCGTTTCATTTATTTGTATTTATTCATCAGTATTTATTTATTTTTGCTGCTTGAGGGAAATTGTTATTGCTTGGATAACCATATCTACTATTATGTATTGATATTTTTATTTCTTAATATGCGGTGTGCACTGCGCAGAACACTAGATGAATAATTGTAATAGCCTACATTTACTTTAGGAGTGAAGACATTGACACTGAATGGTACAACAAAGCACTGAGTATGTTATGTCTTTGTCTAATAGCTAGAATTTTTGAGGAAATCAGGAACCGGTCAACTACTATACAATTGCAAAACTATGATGACATGTATAATGACAATGCTGTTACCGTATTAATTAAAGTTACTAGGTGTAAGTGCAAGTGTAAAGTGTTGCTCAAAATATCATTCGTAAAGCTGCTTGGTTTATTTCCACCCCCTCTCCACTCTCTCTGTGACTGTGACTCACCTATCATCTCGAAGCGAGAGAGGAAACGCAGGAAGAAGTTCTTGCAGGGGTCGGGCATGGCCACCGTGCCGAACTCTGACACCATGATGCGGTCCCTCTCGCTGTTCTTCTTGTAGGCATCACTCTGCAGGAAGCGACTCCTATAGGTCACCTTGCCATCCTCAATCTTAAACTGGTGCAGCATGGCCATCCCATCAAACCAGTGGTTGTAGCTGAAGAATAAAGGACAGTAGGGATAGGTAAGGCCAAGGGAAAGTGTTAAAAAAAAACTAAGATTGATGTCTGCGCCCCTGAGTAAATCTAATTAGCATAATACAAATATCCCCATAAAAATCTGTCAATTTAAGCAAGAGACATCTGTTTTTTTTTACGTTGGATGCGTCTCAATCCTCCACATCTGCTTAGTTATATAAAGGTTGAATAAAATAGAAAGTGGACAGCTCTAGATCAGTGTTTGTCAGACCAAGAGACATCCTGAAAATCGTTTTTCTCACAAAATCGTTTGTAGCATCCGAATTGTTTAGCCTACGAACTAGTATGACACCTCTATGGAAAGATGAGACTCTTATGAACATTATGGTGTTCTCTGTTTTGCTCTACACTTCGTCTGATGTGGGACTAGTCTGAAGTCGGTACAGCTGATCTACCAACTTCTGTCTATAGTGTCCGAACTGTTTGGACTACAAACTAATATGATCCCTCGGTGTAAAGGTGAGACTCTCACGAACATGTCGGTTGTTTTGGTTTAGAACGCACACAGGCCTCAAGACTTGTCTGAAGGTCCCCAATTACCCATCCCAAAAATGTATGGAAGGATATATGGAGTCTGTTTAGTGAAAAAAAAGGGTTTCGGTAAATAGAAAAATTAAAAAACATCTCTCAGATATAGTACAGACACTTCAGAACAATCTTCCTTTAACTTTTTTGGGGGGGACAATCTGTTGTTCCATGTAGTGAATGTATTATTCAATGTGTTCATGTGGGCTAATAACAGGGGGTCTTCAAGGGGTCTTAAAATTCAAAATCAAATTGATCCTGGTACGACCGTCATAAAACAATTCCATATAGCTTAGTAGCAACCCCCCTAACATGGCTTAGCCTCTTATGGGTTAAAGGTTAGGGATAGGTTCAGGGTTAGTGGATAGAAAAGGACAGTGAAGATAGATTAGATTAGTCATGAATACAGTGGAGGTGGATTCATCATGCATCCATATAGCGTGGTTCTAGATCTGTTTGTATTGTCTTGCCAACTCCTATGGTTGTTGTCCATAGCACTACAGGAGTTGGCAAGAGAAGCACAAACAGGTCTGGGAACAGCCTAACGTCCTTCTAAGGATACGTGTTGATGTATGTCTCTGAACCCCATCCTTGTTATTCCAATGTGTAGCCTACTTGTGCTTATTTTAGTTTTATTCTACTGGTCTAATGGCCGCAGGTCTAAGTTGTTCCAAAAAATGTGGCTAAAGGTGTGACTCACTGTTGGTTTCCGAACTCAAACTTCCCCGGGCCGTTGCGGAGGAGGCTGCCTCGGATCCAGGTAGGGATGGTCCCACGCACCTCTGTGGCGATGGGCTCTGGGGTCTCCTCCACGGACCGCACCAGAGGGGCGATAGACTCCAGACCCTTCAGCTCTAGCTGGCTACACTTATTGAGCTCCTTTGGTTTGGCATCACTAGACGGTGTGGTGGTCGCATCTGCAAAAAAAATAGATACTTTTATTTGTGTACCTCTTGAACCTCTAGGATGCTGTGAGTCCCACGACACACAAACCAAACCAAACCTAAACATTCAGTGACCTGCAGTAGGCTGGTTGTAGACCAGACCATGCTCATACAAACCATGACGAAACATTCTGTTTTTTGAAAATAGGTCATGAATATGAACTTTGGAAATGTCAAACTTTTCATTCATGGTTAGATGTATCCTGGTTTTACAAACAGCTGTGGTTTCTGATGTTGTTTTATCCAGTATATAGGTAAAGGCAAAGCCTAATATCCCATTAACTACATATCTGCCCTACACCATACATACTGTACATACAGTAGATACAGTACCAGTCAAAGGTTTGGACCCACCTACTCATTCCAGGGTTTTTCTTTATTTTTACTATTTTCTACATTGTAGAATGATAGTGAAGACATCAACACTATGAAATAACACGTATGGAATCATGTAGTAACCAAAAAAGTGTTAAACAAATCAAAATATATAAAACATTTGAGATTCTTCAAAGTAGACACCCTTTGCCTTGATTACAGCTTTGCACACTTTTGACATTCTCTCAACCGGCTAAAGAAAAACCATTGAATGAGTAGGTGTGCCCAAACTTTGGACTGGTACTGTACCTCACTCAATTATTTTTCCCACTTTACTACAACAACAAAAATAGTTTGAATGCTGTATCAGGACATATGCCAAAACTATTAATATTGGAAATGTTTTTAAATTAGATTTGTTTAGTCAACTGGTTTTAGTTTTTTTGCATGCAATGTGTAATGCACATGTCTCACCTTCTCTGTCCTATGATTCCCACCCTGATCTATTTCACCTGTCTTTGTGCTTGTCTCCACCCTCTTCCATGTGTCGCCCATCTTCCCCATTATCACAAGTGTATTTATACCTGTGTTCTCTGTTTGTCTGCTACCAGTTAGTTTTGTTTCGTCAAGCCTACTAGCATTTTTTCTCCTGTGTGCCTGTCTTTCTCTTGTTCCTGTTTTCTACTTTTCCCGGTTTTGACCATTCTGACTTCCCCGACCCTGAGCCTGCCTGACGTTCTGTACCTTGTCACACCACCCTGGATTACTGACCTCTGCCTGCCCTTACCCTGAGCCTGCCTGCCGTTCTGTACCTTTCGGGCTCTGCTCTGGATTACTGACCTCTGTCTGCCATTGACCTGTCGTTTGCCTGCCCCCCTGTTTTTGTAATAAACTTGTGTTACTTCGAAACTGTATGCATCTGGGTCTTCTCCTGAGCCTTGACACCTATATATTCTAGATATATCCTATATATTCTACCACTGCTAAGGGCTATATCCAGGCACACCGCGTTGCGTCATGCATAAGAACAGCCCTTAGCTGTGGAATATTGGCTATATACCACTCCCCCTCGTGCTTTATTGCTTAATTATAAAATGTAATTATGAAGACTGTTTGGACTTGGCAAGAGATTTTTGCTCTGATTAACCTCAGTAAATACATCTTAATTCTCCACACAAGGCCTCAGTCACAGTGAACTGTTTATACACCAAGCAGAAGCATAGTCTTACCACCAGAAAAATCACCACCACAAAATACTTTCACAAATCCTGTTGGGGCCTCATGCTTGCCTTGCAAAAAACTTAAATGACTGAGATTGATCTCTCTTTCGTTCCTCTTGAATACCCCCCCTCTCGAGCATCACATTGGTACCTGCATGAATCCCCCCTGAGCACCCCATTGGTTCCGGCATGAACAGTAGGCTGATACTCCCTTCCATGGACCCAAGATACATAGGTAAGGTTCTACATTGCAATATGACTGTCAATACGCACAATAGGTCTATAGTGAGGGGATTTCCCATAGTTCAAGTTCCCTATTATGAGCTACGATGCTAATATTTGTGTAAACCCTTCAGAATTGTAATATGTGGATGTCACTGAGTAGACTGATACCCACATTTCATGGATCCAAGATCCATACCTAAGGCTGCACATTGCAATATGCATTTTCAATGCATAGTAGACTGACTTATGAGCTGAATGTGACTCATTTCACAACAGTTTCAAAGTCCCACAATAAGTGCTATGAAGCTAATATTTGAGAAAACTCTTCACAGTTGTGTTCTGTAGGCTGATACTTAATTTCCTGGGTGCACAATCTCTAGCTTAGTCTGTACAGTCAAATATCTATGTTCAGTAGACTGTATGGTGAGCTGATTTCCCCCAGCTAAAGTTCTCTAGTAAGAGCTAAGACGCTAATATGTGTAAACTCTACGTGGATGTCAGTGGGCAGGCTGATACCCCATTTCATGGGTGCACAATCTTTAGCGTAGACTGTACAGTCCAATATGTACGTTCAATGCATATAATAGGCTGAATGCTTAATGCTGCTGACTTCACACTTGTTTTCAGAGTCCCACAATAAGAACTAAGACGCTAATATTTGTGTTAACGAGTGTTTCCCACTAGTGCTTTCTGTCTGCTATACAGCAGGTTACACACTCATTTTCAGCCGTGAGGCCTATTTTTTTTCACTTTAATTAATTAGGCTACTTTTCAATTCGCAAGTCAGAGATAAAGTTAGCCAAGCCCTCTCCCACTCGAACAGGGATTGGCAACTCCAGTCCTTAGGGCCCCAGCTAACACACCAGAATCCAATCCCTGCGCTAGAATGAACAATATGCATCTCCTAGTGATCTATTGACAGGACAGGCGCCTGTCAGTCACAAAGTTAACGATCACAGGGAAACTGTCTGTCCCGCCTCCCGGTACCTGTGTGTGTGTTATGTAGGCTGTGGTTGCAGTAGAGAGGAAGAAAAAGCGAAGTTAATTTTAACAGTGACCAAGTAAGTTACTATGGCTATTTGATCATAATGTAGACCTAACAGAGTGGTATACCATCGAAAACGATGGAGAAAATGCATAACATTTTAATAACATGGAAATAGCTGTTCTATCATTCAGCCTACAGTAGCAGCCAATGTGTGGAGTTCAATGTAGGCCTATATTCCATTAGACTTTGGGGGGGGGAAACATGCAGGGCTTGACATTAACCTGTTTATCCACTTGTCCTTCAAACAAGGAGGTTGTCACACCCTGATCTGTTTCACCTGTCTGTGATTGTTTCCACCCCCGTCCAGGTGTCAGCTATCTTCAAATCAAATCAAATGTTATTTGTCACATACACATGGTTATCAGATGTTAATGCGACTGTAGTGAAATGCTTGTGCTTCTAGTTCCGACAATGCAGTAATAATCGAGTAATCTAACCTAACATTTCCCCATTATCCCATGTGTATTTATACCCGTGTTCTCTGTTTGTTGCCAATTCGTCTTGTTTGTTCAAGTCAACCAGCTTTTTGTGTCTCAGCTCCTTCTTTTTCCAGTCTCTCTTTTCTCGCCCTCCTGGTTTCGACCCTTGCCTGTCCCAACTCCGAGCCCGCCTGCCTGACCACGCTGCCTGCCCCTGACCCTGCCGACCTCTACCTTTCCCCCCCTCTGGATTACCGACCTCTGCCTGAGCCTGCCTGCCGCCCGGTACTGTTGCCCCACCTCTGGTTTACTGACCCCTGCCTGTCTATTGCCTGCCCCTGTTGGAACATTAAACTATTGTTTATTCAACGTGGTCTGCATCTGGGTCTTACCTTCAAACCTGATAGAGGTGACTGGAAAAAAAGTGTATGTTGCAAGAAACCACTTTACATAATAAAAAGCGTTATTATTCCCATACCATTATTGCAGAGAATCAGACAAATTATGCTACCCTCTGCCTATTGGCTACTTAGCCTATTCAAGCCCATCTCAAAATACAACACTGGCCCTTTAAGAAAAACTTTTACCTGACTTGCTTTTCAACAATGTCTAGAAATGTACACATTTTGTGCTCTTGTAGGAAGCAATCACTCCCTCATTGCTGACTACACACGGTCTAATAACTCACTAACTAGCAAAGGATATGAACAACATGTGCACACTGGGCGACATGCAGCTCTTTGATCTCAAAACAAGCGCATCTGCTCATGATCACAGCTGTAAACACAGTCCTGTTCAAAGTAAATGTCACAGATCCATATATAGAAATGATATATTTGCATATAGGGCTCCCGAGTGGCGCAGTGATCTACGGCACTTCATCTCAGTGCTAGAGTTGTCACTACAGACCCTGATTTTATTCCAGGCTGTATCACAACCGGCCATGATAGGGAGTCCCATAGGGCGGCGCACAATTGGCCCAGCGTCGTTCGGGTTTGGCCTGGGTAGGCCATCATTGTAAATAAGAATTTGTTCTTAACTGACGAGCCTAGTGTTTTAGCTGGAACTTCTGGTTCTTCTTTGTTAAGGTTTTATGGCTTCCTGGCGGCCATGTTGGAAGACCACCACATTAAATATTCTGACAACAGCCGAGGAGCTACCCCAACTGCATGATAACAGTGACTAAAACTAGTTGATTCATCACCACGGTCATTTTCTGTGGTGTATTTGGCTGCTCTAACAACGCAGGAAAGAAAACAGGAAAAAATATACATTTACAGATGTCCCACAATCATGAAACACCATTGGTGACACCAATGAGATAAGACTCAAGAACGGTCAGAAAAGCTAAGAAACCTTTTTGCCCGTCAAGACCTGAACCCAGACAGCTGTCAATACAGGGTTTGCCACGTTTATTTCATCACTGGTAAGTCAAGTCTGATCAATTCCAAGTTTAATTTAACCGTTATGCTAACCAGGTGTTAAACACCTACCCTAAATTAGCCAAAATGAGCTAGCTAGCTTGATAGCTTGTAGTCTAGCTATTAGCATGTGTCACCTGAGTTTCAAGTTTCGGGGAAGAATGTGGCCTTTGATTAACCTTTCATGCAATTCTACTACACTTTATATGGCATTAGCAGATTCTTTTTAAATACGATGTTTGTACAGGCCTACTCTTCTGACACTGACAACAGATAAATAAAAGCGACCTTGTCTTGAAAGCAACCATGTGCTCTAGGCCGAACAGGGGTCCTGACTAAAAGGGATCCAGCTTTTGTCAAATGCTTTTTGACAAAAGCAGCTTTTGTCAAATTTTGCATTTGAGCTAACCTAACTAACCCTTAACTTAATTCTCCTATCCTGCTGTTTACATTTTCCTAATCTGCTATGAAATGTCAAACATTATGTTCATTTTACAAAAGCTGGATCCCTTCTAGCCGTGACCATGAAAAGGGGAGACACAAATTGTACAATATGATGTCTACATACAGTAGCCTGGTGGATGGATATTATTGTCCCAAAAAAACTCCAGTGGTTATCATACATTCATATGATAACTCAATTATACTTTTTGAGAACTCTATGCATAAGAGGGAAAATGTAAGGACATGACATTATACGACAAATGCCTCAATGGGATAGGACAACTTGATGTGTTGACTATTGGTTGTTCCTGCCCAACAATATATTTAATATTTATATGACAATAAAACACCTGAATTAATTAATTAACAACCAAGGACTTCAAAGCCCTGATGATATAGGTAACCTGAAGAAGTGATATTCTAACATCAGGTGTGCTTCTCATTTCAAGACACCCATGTCCCACTGTGAAGATGAGTAATGCTGCAACAGCATCAGTTTCTACTTATCTGTTCTTTTACAGATATGAAAGGAGACATCCCTCAGTTATATGAGATGGTTGTCATATGCTGTACTTTGGACAATCTGAATGGTTCTGTTGTGCCATTTAAGTAGAGATTACCTTCACCTTGGTGTCAAGACAAAAGTGCCCCCTTAAACTGTATGAATATATACAATGTAATTTGGAACTTGTAAAATACTGTACTTTAATAATATGCTACATTGTTGTATGGGTGAAATGAAATGTTGTCATCTCTGCTTTGCCTAGCCCCATTGAATAAAAAGTATTTCTTATAGCCCAACTATTGTCTTTCTTTTACACGTTTTACACATTTGGCATAGACAATGTCATTGTTGTGGTAGTCTTGGTAGTAGTAGTTGTATGTTTTAAGCTAAGAATCATCCCATTATCTCCTCTTTCCAGACATTTCACCACCTAAATTACAAGGGTTGGATTTGTACTGAACAATTTAGTTGCAGCACAAGTAATGTACAAAATATATTATAATGATTAGCTTCATACATTGTCGACTGGTATTGTATTTAAATTGAACATATAGCTGACAAATGTAAACAATGTGTGAGTAAAGCTATTCTCTGCTTCAGATGCACAATATCAAGGGGTAGAGCTGTTACGGTGACTATATTACTGCCACACTGGCAGTCACGAGTCATGAAGGCAGTCAAATTCCATGTGACTGTTTAGTCATGGTAAATTAGGCCTCTCCAAGCTCTGATGCTGCTGATGGTCATTAGTAGCCTACCAAACTTGCTAACTGCCTGGTACTCAGCACTCTATTGTCCCTCTAATCACCCTGACATCATTGCAAATGTGATCAAAAATCGAATCAAACACTTCATGAGAGCCCATGAGCTCATGTTGCTCAACATTTCTCTAGGCTTTGCAATTGTGTGAGAAAACAGACCGATTGCCTTGATTAAAAAGAAGAGGATTCCATCAGCTTACTATAGGCTAGGCCTCTCCCTAATGTCAATATGCCTTGTCCATTGCTGTTTTGGTTAGTCATTATTGTCTTATTTCACTGTAGAGCCTCCAGCCCTGCTCAATATGCCTTAGCTAGCCCTTTTGTTCCACCTCCCACACATGCAGTGACCTCACCTGGTTTAAATGGTGTCTCTAGAGACAACCTCTCTCATTGTCACTCAATGCCTAGGTTTACCTCCACTGTATTCACATCCTACCATACCTTTGTCTGTACATTATGCCTTGAATCTATTCTTCCGCAACAAGAAACCTGCTTTTTTTACTCTCTGTTCCGAATGCACTAGATGACCAGTTCTTGTAGCCTTTAGCCGTACCTTTATCCTACTCCTCCTCTGTTCCTCTGGTGATGTAGAGGTTAATCCAGGCCCTGCAGTGCCTAGCTCCACTTCCATTTCCCAGGCGCTCTCATTTGTTGACTTCTGTAACCGTAAAAGCCTTGGTTTCATGCATGTTAACTTCTTATGGCTGCAGTGGCAGTATTGAGTAGCTTGGATGAAAAGATGCCCAGAGGTGCCCAGAGTAAACTGCCTGCTCCTCAGTCCCAGTTGCTAATATATGCATATTATTATTAGTATTGGATAGAAAACACTCTGAAGTTTCTAAAACTGTTTGAATGATGTCTGTGAGTATAACAGAACTCCTATGGCAGGCAAAAACCTGAGAAAAAAATCCAACCAGGAAGTGGGAAATCTGAGGTTTGTATGTTTTCAACTCATCGCCTATCGAATACACAGTGGGATATGGGTCAGTTTGCACTTCCTACGGCTTCCACTAGATGTCAACAGTCGTTAGAACTTTGTCTGATGCTTCTACTGTGAAGTGGGGCCGAAGGAGTGAGGAATGAGTAAGGTCTGCCATGAGCTGACCATGCTCGGACCATGCGCTTTCACATGAGAGGGAGCTCTGTTCCATCGCACTTCTGAAAACAATGGAATTCTCCAGTTGGAACATTATTGAAGATTTATGTTAAAAACATACTAAAGATTGATTCAATACATCGTTTGACATGTTTCTAATGACTGTTACGGAACTTTTTGACAATTCGTTTGCTTTTAGTGAACGCGCTTCGTGACTTTGGATTTGTTTACCAAACACGCTAACAAAAGTAGCTATTTGCACATAAATGATGGACATTACTGAACAAAACAAACATTTCTTGTGGAAGTGTGAGTCCTGGGAGTGCATTCCGACGAAGATCAGCAAAGGTAAGTGAAGATTTATAATGCTATTTATGACTTTTGTTGACTCCACAATTTGGCGGGTAACTGTATGGCTTCCTTTTGTGGCTGAACGCTGTTCTCAGATTATTGAATATTGTTTTTTTGCCGTAAAGCTTTTTTGAAATCTGACACAGCGGTTGCATTAAGAACAAGTTTATCTTTAATTCTATGTAAAACATGTATCTTTCATCAAAGTTTATGATGAGTATTTCTGTTATTTGATGTGGCTCTCTGCAATTTCTACGGATATTTTGGAGGCATTTCTGAACATGTCGCTAATATAAACAGAGGTTTTTGGATATAAATATGAACTTTATCGAACAAAACATATATGTATTGTGTAACATGAAGTCCAAAATCGGGACCATCTCTGATAGCTATAGGACCACAGTGACTGTCACAAATTTGAGGTTTTAATGACCTAGTAAATTCGATGACTTGGAGGTGAAATATATCAAATGTATTCAGGAAGAGCTCGGCCTGCATGAAGCCCCATGCCGAGTCTGAGTCACCCGGGTCTCAAAAGGAAAAGGCTCGAGCCCAGTGTGTTGACTGGGTACAGTATGACGCAAGACCCCACACTGCTTTGGTGTGCTCTGCCAGCAGTTGTTTGCCAAGTGTGCTAAGCTGAATCCTGCAATACCTGCTGAAAAATAACATTACTCCAATTTGTATAACTGTAATGGTTCTAGTGTCTTACACGCAATGGTAGCAAAGCCCACAAACACTTTGCACACGTTTATATAGATTTGTTTGTATTTTTTGAGTAGATAAATGGTCAGAGACAGGGGTGTGAAGGTGAACGGAAAGGCACTGGCGCGACAAACTACCCTTGCTGACTCTGCCTGGCCGGTTCCCCTCTCTCCACTGGGATTCTCTGCCTCTAACCCTATTACGGGGGCTGAGTCACTGGCTTACTGGTGCTCTTCTATGCCATCCCTAGGAAGGGTGTGTCACTTGAGTGGGTTGAGTCTCTGACGTGATCTTCCTGTCTGGGTTGGGGCCCCCCTTGGGTTCGTGCCGTGGGGGAGATCTTCGTGGGCTATACTCGGCCTTGTCTCAGGGTAGTAAGTTGATGGTTGAAGATATCCCTCTAGTGGTGTGGGGGCTGTGCTTTGGCAAAGTGGGTGGGGTTATATCCTGCCTGGTTGGCCCTGTCCGGGACTATTGTCGGGCGGGGCCACAGTGTCTCCCGACCCCTCCTGTCTCAGCCTCCAGTAATAATGCTGCAATAGTTTGTGTCAGGGGGCTAGGGTCTCCTTTATTATCCGGTGTCCTTTGTGAATTTAAGTATGCTCCCTCTAATTCTCTCTCTTTCTCTTCTCTCGGAGGACCTGAGCCCTAGGACCATGCCTCAGGACTACCTGGCCTGATGACTCCTGGATTGTAGGAATGCTGAAAGTAAAAGAAAGCATGTACCAAAAACATCCAGTTTTACTCGGGGTTAGTTGTAACATTTTCTCACAAGTTTTTACAACTAACCCTTGCAGCCATTACCTAGCTTCACTTTTAGATAAATGTTAACATTCTGGTTATAAACCTGATATACAATACCAGTCAAAAGTTTGGACACGCCTACTCATTCAAGGGTTTTTCTTAATGTTTTACTATTTTCTACATTGTAGAATAATAGTGAAGACATCAAAACTATGAAATAACACATATGGAATCATATAGTAAACAAACAAGTTTTAAACGAATCAAAATATATTTTACATTCTTCAAAGTAACCACCCTTTGTCTTGATAAGAGCTTTGCACACAGCTTTGAACCCATGTTTTTTTTTTATTGTCTTTTACCAGATCTAATGTGTTATATTCTACAACATTAACTTCACATTTCCACAAACTTCAAAGAGTTTCCTTTCAAATGGTATCAAGAATATGCATATCCTTGCTTCAGGTCCGGAGCTACAGGATCCTTTCGAGTTTTCTTTATAAATAAATGACATACTGCAATTCACAAAGATAATTGAAAACATGTTGAAATTCTTTCACTAATTTAACTGATGTGGTTCTATGACGTCTTAACAGGAATGGACCCAGAACTTAAATGAGCATCTGTTGTTTATTTTAGAGACCTATGTTCCATTTGAATAAGTGCCCATCACACAATTTGTTTTGTAACCTTAAATTCATTTCTTCAAGATAATTTGGGCAATATTTTCTTTTTAATAAAATACAATTTTAAAAACAAACAATTGTGGCAATTCATGTCTTCCAGTACAATACTTTAATCTCAAGAGAAGACAGGTTAAATGTTAAAAAAAGTTTTGATATTCTCTTACTTAGAAAATAGTCCTGAACATATAAGCCTAGACCAGCGTTTCCCAAACTCAGGACTCCAAGGAGTGCACATTTCGTTTTTTTGCTGTAACACTATACAGCTGATTCAGATTATCAAAGTAAAGTACTAAGTGTATTAAGTGTTTTGTAAGGATGGTAAAATAATACTCCACAAAAAGTGCTCATTTTCTATGTTACTTAGTCAAGAAAAACATTGCATTTGATGTGGATGTTTTGGGTCTTTCTTTTGGGTATTTGGGATGAACTGAAAGCACGTATATCCAACCAACAGGACATTAAAAACTGTAATATCTTATGTTTCACCGAGTCGTGGCTGAACGACGACATTAAGAGCATACAGTTGGCTGGTTATACACTCTATCGGCAGGATAGAACAGCAGCCTCTGGTAAGACACGGGTTGGGGGCCTATGCATATATGTAAACAACAGCTGGTGCACTATCTAAGGAAGTCTCAAGGTTTTGCTCGCCTGAGGTAGATTATCTCATGATAAGCTGTAGACCACACTATCTACCTAGAGAGTGTCAGGACCCGGTGCGAGAAACAGTCACTAAATCGGCAGAACCCAGAAGATGAGGCAGACACAGCAGTACTAGAGATGGTGGTTTAATAAAAAATAGATAACTTCCAAAATACAAAGAAAATCCACAAAGTGGTAAAAACAGCAAGGGAAAAAACAAACCTAAAAGACTAATCCAAAATACAAAAGAACAAAACCAGAGAACCTCTGGAAAATCCAACAAGAGAAAAATATATGTTCACAACAAGGCTTGGGCTGGGGCTGGGGGCTGGGTGCTAACATACAAACACTGAGCAAGGAACTAAGGAACACACAGGGATTAAATACTAACAAGGGAACGACATACAGGTGCAAACAATAATAGAGCAAGGGAAAAACAAAGGTACAAAAAAGGTGCAATGGGGACATCTAGTGACAAAAAACCAGAACAGTCCTGGCCAAAACCTGACAGAGAGTTTATCTGTATTTTTCATAGCTGTCTACATACCACCACAGATCAATGCTGGCACTAAAACCGCACTCAATGAGCTGTATACCGCCATAAACAAACAGGAAAACGCTCATCCAGAAGCGGCACTCATAGCGTCCGGGGACTTTAATGCAGGGAAACTTAAATCAGTTTTACCTCATGTCTATCAGCATGTGCAATCAGAGGAAAAACAATCAAGACCACCTTTACTCAACACACAGAGACACATACAAAGCTCTCCCTCGCCTTCGATTTGGCAATTCTGACCATAATTCTATCCTCCTGTTTCCTGCTTACAAGCAATTAAAGCTGGAACACCAGTGACTCTGTCTATAAAAAAACTGGTCAGATGAAGCAGATGCTAAACTACAGCTCTGTTTTGCTAGCACAGACTGGAAAATGTTCCGGGATTCTTCCAATGGCATTGAGGAGTACACCACATCAGTCACTGGCTTTATCAATAAGTGCATTGAGGAAGTTGTCCCCTCAGTGACTGTACGTACATATCCCAACCAGAGGCCATGGCTTACAGGCAACATTCGCACTGAGCTAAAGGCTAGAGCTGCCACTTTCAAGGAGCGGGACTCTAACCCAGAAGCTTATAAGCAATCACGCCATGCCCTCCGATGAACCATCAAACAGGCAAGCATCAATACAGGACTAAGATCAAATCGCACTACACCGGCTCCAACGCTCGTCGGATGTGACCGGGCTTGCAAACTATTACAGACTACGAAGAGAAGCACAGTCGAGAGCTGCCCTGTGACACGAGCCTACCAGACAAGCTAAATATCTTCTATGCTCGCTTTGAGGCAAGTAACACTGAAACATGCATGAGAGCATCAGCTGTTCCGGACGACTGTGTGATCACGCTCTCCGCAGCCGATGTGAGTAAGACCTTTAAACAGGTCAACATTCACAATGCCGCAGGACCAGACAAAATACCAGGACGTGTACTTTGCGCATGCGCTGACCAACTGGTAAGTGTCTTCACTGACATTTTCAACCTCTCCCTGTCTGAGTCTGTAATACCAACATGTTTCAAGCAGACCACCATAGTCCCTGTGCCAAAGAACACTAAGGTAACCTACCTAAATGACTACCGACCCATAGCACTCACGTCTGTAGCCATGAAATGTTTTGAAAGGCTGGTAGTGGCTCACATCAACACCATTATCCCAGAAACCCTAGACCCATTTCAATTTGCATACCGCACCAACAGATCCACAGATGATACAATCTCTATTGCACTCCACACTGCCCTTTCACACCTGGACAAAAGGAACACCTATGTGAGAATGCTGTTCATTGATTACAGCTTAGCGTTCAACACCATATTGCCCTCAAAGCTCATCACTAAGCTAAGGACCCTGGGACTAAACACCTCCCTCTGCAACTAGATCCTGGACTTCCTGACGGGGGACCCCCAGGTGGTAAGGGTAGGTAACAACACATCCTCCATGCTGATCATCAACACAGGGGCCCCTCGGAGGTTCGTGCTCAGTCCCCTTCTGTACTCCCTGTTCACTCATGACTGCACGGCCAGGCACGATTCCAACACCATTATTAAGTTAGCTGATGACACAACAGCGGTAGGCCTGATCAACGACAATGACGAGACAGCCTATAGGGTGGAGGTCAGAGACCTGACAGTGTAGTGCAAGGACACCAACCTCTCCCTCAACGTGATCAAGACAAAGGAGATGATTGTGGACTACAGGAAAAGGAGGACCAAGCACGCCCTCATTCTCATCGACGAGCTGTAGTGTAGCAGGTTGAGAGCTTCAAGTTCCTTGGCGTCCACATCACCAACAAACTAACATGGTCCAAGCACACCAAGACAGTCGTGAAGAGTGCTCGATAAAACCTATTCCCCCTCAGGAGACTGAAAAGTTTTGGCATGGGTCCTCAGATCCTCAAAATGTTTTACAGCTGCACCATCGAGAGCATCCTGACGGGTTGCAACACTGCCTGGTATGGTAACTGCTTTGCCTCCTACCGGAAAGGAAGTACAGAGAGTAGTGCGTATGGCCCAGTACATCACCGAGGCCAAGCTTCTTGCCATCCAGGACCTCTATACCAGGCGGTGTCAGAGGAATGCCTTAAAAGTTGTCAAAGACTCCAGCCATCCTAGTCGTAGACTGTTCTCTCTGCTACCGCACGGCAAGCGGTAGCGGAGCGCCAAGTCTAGGTCCAAGAGGCTTCTAAACAGCTTCTACCCCCAAGCCATAAGACTCCTGAACAGCTAATCAAATGGCTACCCAGACTATTTGCAGTTTTCCTCTTCTACGCTGCTGCTACTCTTCGTTGTTATCTATGCATTGTCACTTTAATAACTCTACCTATATGTACCTATTACTTCAATTACCTGGACACCAGTGCACTCTTACATTTGTTGGGGCTATTTTCTTAAAACTGCATTGATGGTTAAGGGCTTGTAGGTAAGCATTTCACTGTTGTATTTGGCGCATGTATTTGGCGCATGTATTTGGCGCATTTGGCGCACAAATAAGATATGATTTGATTTACACAAATATTAGCGTCTTAGCTCTTATTTTGGGAATCTAAAAACCAGTGCGAAATTAACCACTTTAAGCATTCAGCCTATTTTATGTATTTAACATACATATTGGACTTTACAGCCTAAACTATGAAATAGGGTATAAAGTATCAGCCTACTTGGTGACACCCACAGAACCACTATTTTTGCACAAAAATGAATTCTCACACAAGTTTTCGAATACCAATGTCCATTCCGATATTCTAATATTCCTATAACGTATTCTATCAGCAGATGTTTCTGCATTAAAGCATACCGTAAGACAGTGTTACAACATATCCTTCAGACGGTATTCATGCCCCTTGACTTATTCCATATTTTTTTGCATTACAGCCTGAATTCAAAATAGATTATACATTTAAAAATCACATGTACACATAATACCCCATTATGACAAAGTGAAAACAGGTTTTTAGAAATGTTATGCACATTTATTGAAAACGAAATACAGATATATCTAATTTACATAAGTATTCACATCCCTGAGTAAATACATGTTAGAATCACATTTGGCAGAGTTTACAATTCTGGGTCTTCCTGGGTAAGTCTCTAAGAGATTTACAAACCTGCATTGTACTATATTTTTCAAGTTGGTTGTTGATAATTGCTAGACAGGCATTTTCAAGCAGATTGAGGTCAAAACAGTAACTCGGCCACTCCGGTACATTCACTGTCTTCTTGGTAAACAACTCCAGTGTAGATTTGGACTTGTGTTTTAGGTTATTGACCAGCTGAAAGGTGAATTCATCTCCCAGTGTCTGGTGGAAAGCAGACTGAACCAGGTTTTCCTCTAGGATTTGCTTGTGCTTAGCTCCATTCCTTATATTTTTCATCCTGAAAAACTCCTCAGTCCTTAACGATTACAAGCGTACCCATAACATGATGCAGCAACCACTATGCTTGAAAATATGGAGAGTGGAACTCAGTAATGTGTTGTATTGAATTTGCCCCAAACCTAACACTTTGTATTTAGGACAATTGATTTGCTTTGCCACATTTTATGCAGTATTATTTTAGTGCCTTGTTGCAAACAGGATGCATGTTTTGGAATATTTGTATTTTGTACAGGCTTCCTTCTTTTCACTCTGTCAATTAGGTTAATATTGTGGAGTAACTACCATGTTGTTGATCCATTCTCAGTTTTCTCCTATCACAGCCATTAAACTTTGTAACTGTTTTAAAGTCACCATTGGCATCATGGTGAAATCCCTGCGTGGTTTCCTTCCTCTCCGGCAACTGAGTTAGGAAGGACTCCTGTATCTTTGTAGTGACTGGGTGTTTTGATACACCATCCAAAGTGTAATTAATAACTTCACCATGCTCAAAGGGATATTCAAGGTATACTTTTTTATTCATACTCTTCTACCACTAGGTGCCCTTCTTTGTGAGGCATTGGAACACCTCCCTGGTCTTTGTGGTTGAATCTGTCTTTGAAATTCACTGCTCGACTGAGGGAACTTACAGATAATTGTATGTGTGGGGTACAGAGATGAGGAAGTCATTCAGAAATCATGTTAAAAAACAATTATTGCACACAGAATGAGTCCATGCAACTTATGTGACTTGCTAATCACATTTTTGACTTTGTCAAAACAAAGTGGTTGAATACTTATTGACTCAAGACATTTCAGCTTTTCGTTGTTAATGAATTTGTAAAAAAAAAAGAAGAAAAACATAATTCCACTTTGACATTGTGGGCTATTGTGTGTAGGCCAGTGACACACATATTCAATTTAATCAATTTAAAATGCAGGCTGTAAATCAACAAAATGTGGAAAAATAAATACTTTCTGAAGGCACTGTATGTTCCCATTGCAAACAAGAAAGTAAACATACTTTTTCAGCCAGCATTATTATAGTCTCTATGACCAACATGTCTTATCTTTCAGTCAAACAGGCTATTCCAGACTACCATTTGTATGTGCCACCTGTTTTTAGTAAGGACAGGATACACACCCACACCGAGGGCAACAACAGTCACGTGCAGCTATAATATGCAGTAATGTAGCATAGGAAACAACAGTAAAATGCGGATATAATAAGCATTAATATGTAGCCTAGGAAACAACAGTAATATGCAGCTAAATGCTGTAAAATGTAGCCTAGGAAACAACCGTAAAATGCAGCTATAATATGCAGTAATATGTAGCCAATTTGTAAGTCGCTCTGGATAAGAGCGTCTGCTAAATGACTTAAATGTAAATGTAAATGTAGCCTAGGAAACAGCAATCGCATGCAGCTATAATACGCAGTAATATGTAGATTATGAAACAACTAATATGCCAACAGCTGGAGCCTAGGGAAAAACTGTCATATTCAGCTGTAGCCTAGGATACAAAAGTAATATGAAGCTGTAGGTTATAGATAAAGAGAATAACAAGATATAGGATTAACCTTTTATAGGAGGAGAATAACCTTACCTGATACCTCAAGCTTTATTGGTGGCATGGTTTGACTTAGAACACTGCTGCTGCTGTGTGAATAATTCAGTGTGTTGAATTCAGTTAGCTACAGTGGTCTACTGTCCTTTTTTAGAGAAAGCTTTTTTTGCTGGTTGCTCTCTACACTGCACGCTAGTGAGCTACACACTGTACTGGCAGTCAATATGGAGGCGGTGCATTATATAATCCTGGTATATAACCCATTGCTGAGGAACAATGGGACAGGGAGGGGTGGAGAGAGTGGAAAGTGAGCCAGCATCATTCAGGGAGGAGAATACAGGGACAGTTATAGAACAGTCCCTTTTCTGACCTTCACACCAGGGTCGGGGGTTCATTTCAATGTATAGAGGCAGAGAACCATTGTGATAGGTCCTGTTTCACTGTAGTACTTTTTTTGTTTACTTCCTGAATTGAATGAAATGACTGCTTCTCACAGGCAATTCTTGTAGTTTTAAGCATTTTTGGATTTTTTTTGCATGTTGTTTCCTAGGATGTGTAGTGCTTTTAGGCTTGAACTTGAACCTTTAGGCTAAGTCATCTTGCAGTGGGAAGTGATTATGACCACATTTGGGTTATTTGTACAGCTTACCTCACAGGGGCAAGGGTCAAATGAGTTTCATTGCTTTCATCCCACACACACACACACACCTCTACTATTAGTATTCAACTATTCTCTAATGGCACTATAATGAAAAATGCATAATAGTTCTCTGTATCTATACATCCACTGGACATTTAAACCAATATATTGTGTATTTTTTTAATCAACTGGAAGGATGCTGGCCTGTTCAAATTATGGATATCTGAAAAACATAAATACTTTTGTAATAAAATAAGAAAATGGACATAGAGAATAGACTGGTGGCAGTCAATGTGCTCTGGGGGTCTTCACTTTCCCCGGTTTAGTCAGTGGGTCAAACATATATGGCCGGACATATACTGTGTATGGGCTAAAGGCTACACGCAAAGACAGTGTAAACCTGTTACACGTTCAGATCATCTCTGATATACTAGCATACAACTCCCCCGTGTGGCTATTCAGATGATGGCTACACAGTGTAGTACAGTAGAACCTTGGGACATTTATTACTACTCCTTGAAAACCAATGCACAAATAAATAAAAATATTACTTAGAATTAAATAATGAAAAGAAAAATCCCTTATTAGGCTATACAGTCATTCTACACGGCCTTTGAATTCAGTTTTAGAAACACACTTTTGGTCAGTTTTTGTTTGAGGGTCATGCGGCGAGCTATGCATGCCTAGTTTGTTAATTTACCCTAGCAGATGCTCTTATATTCCCATGCCCTAATCACAGTCAACGCAAATCTATTTTTAACAACAATATCATGAAATAAAATTAACTTAAAAATGATACTTTCCCAAATTAACAAAAGTTGCAAATGCATATAGGCCTAACTGATGATATGCAGTTGCTGTGTTCTAAAAAACGAATGGCTTTTTCTCAAATTCATTGATGATCAGATACTTTTTAATTAAATGTTTATTTCACCTTTATTTAACCAGGTAGGCCAGTTGAGAACAAGTTCTCATTTACAACTGCGACCTGGCCAAGATAAAGCAAAGCAGTGTGACGAAAACAACAACACAGAGTTACACATAAACAAACGTACAGTCAATAACACAATAGAAAATGATATGTACAGTGTGTGCAAATGTAGAAGAGTAGGGAGGTAAGGCAATAAATAGGCCATGGAGGCAAAATTATTACCATTTAGCATTAACACTGGAGTGATAGATGTGCAGATGATGATGTGCAAGTATAGATACTAGGGTGCAAAAGAGCAAGAGGATAAGAAACAATATGGGGATGAGGTAGTTGGGTGTGGTATTTACAGATTGGCTGTGTACAGGTACAGTGATCGGTAAGCTGCACTGACATCTGATGCTTAAAGTTAGAGAGGGGGATATAAGTCTCCAGCTTCAGTGATTTTTGCAATTCGTTCCAGTCATTGGCAGCAGAGAACTGGAAGGAAAGACGGCCAAAGGAAGTGTTGGCTTTGGGGATGACCAGTGAAATATACCTGCTGGAGCATGTGCTACGGGTGGGTGTTGCTATGGTGACCAGTGAGCTGAGATAAGGCGTGGCTTTACCTAGCATAGACTTATAGATGACCTGGAGCCAATGGGTTTGGCAACGAATATGTGGTAAGCGCCAGCCAACGAGAGCATACAGGTTGCAGTGGTGGGTAGTATATGGGGCTTTGGTGACAAAACGGATGGCACTGTGATAGACTACATCCAGTTTGCTGAGTATAGTGTTGGAGGCTATTTTGTAAATGACATCGACGAAGTCAAGGATTGGTAGGATAGTCAGTTTTACGAGGGAATGTTTGGCAGCATGAGTGAAGGAGGCTTTGTTGTTAAATAGGAAGCCAATTCTAGATTTAATTTTGGATTGGAGATGCTTAATGTGAGTCTGGAAGACCAGTTTACAGTCTAACCAGATACCTAGGTATTTGTAGTTGTCCACATAAGTCAGAACCGTCCAGAGTAGTGATGCTAGTCGGGCGGGAGGGTGTGGGCAGCAATCGGTTGAAGAGCACGCATTTAGTTTTACTTGCATTTAAAAGCAGTTGGAGATGGATACAGAATGTTGTCGTCTGTGTAGAGGTGGATCAGAGAATCACCAGCAGCAAGAGCGACATCACTGATATATACAGAGAAAAGAGTCTGCCCGAGAATTGAACCCTGTGGCACCCCCATAGAGACTGCCAGAGGTCCAGACATCAGGACCTCCGATTTGACACACTGAACTCTATCTGAGAAGTAGTTGGTGAACCAGGCGAGGCAGTCATTTGAGAAACCAAGGCTATTGAGTCTGCCGATAAGAATGCGGTGATTGACAGAGTCGAGAGCCTTGGCCAGGTCGATGAAGACGGCTGCACAGTACTGTCTTTTTATCGATGGCGGTTATGATATCGTTTAGAACTTTGAGCGTGGCTGAGGTGCACCCATGACCAGCTCGGAAACCAGATTGCATAGTGGAGAAGGTACGGGGGGCTAGACCGCGGACCCATTACGCACGCAGGCAATGAGGCAATGATCGGGGTAGCGGTAGCCAGGTGGAAAGCATGGCCAGCCATAGAAAAATGCTTATTGAAATGATCGATTATCCAAGATTTATCGGTGGTGACAATGTTTCCTCAGTGCAGTGGGCAGCTGGGAGGAGGTGCTCTTATTCTCCATGGACTTTACAGTGTCCCAAAACTTTTTGGAATTAGTGCTACAGGATGCAAATTTCTGTTTGAAAAAGCTAGCCTTAGCTTTCCTAACTGACTGAGTACATTGGTTCCTGACTTCCCTGAAAAGTTGCATATCGCGGGGGTTATTCGATGCTAATGCAGAATGCCACAGGATGTTTTTGTGCTGGTCAAGGGCAGTCAAGTCTGGAGTGAACCAAGGGACCTGTTCTTAGATCAACATTTTTTGAATGGGGCATGCTTATTTAAGATGGTGAGGAAAGCACTTTTAAAGAATATTCAGGCATCCTCTACTGACGGAATGAGGTCAATACCCTTCCAGGATACCCGGGCCAGGTCGATTAAAAAGGCCTGCTCGCTGAAGTGTTTTAGGGAGCGTTTGACAGTGATGAGGGACGGTCGTTAGACCGCGGACCCATTACGCACGCAGGCAATGAGGCAATGATCGCTGAGATCCTGGTTGAAGACAGCAGAGGTGTAGTTAAGGGGCAGGTTGGTCAGGATGATATCTAAGAGGGTGCCCTTGGTTACGGATTTAGGGTTGTACCTGGTAGGTTCCTTGATAATTTGTGTGAGATTGAGGGCATCTAGCTTAGATTGTAGGATGGCCGGGGTGTTAAGCATGTCCCAGTTTAGGTCACCTAAAAGTACGAACTCTGAAGATAGATGGGGGGCAATCAATTAACATATAGTGTCCAGGGCACAGCTAGGGGCTGAAGGGGGTCTAAAACAAACGGCAATGTTGAGAGACTTGTTTCTGGAAAGGTGGATTTTTAAAAGTAGAAGCTCAAATTGTTTTGGCACAGACCTGAATAGTATGACAGACCTCTGCAGGCTATGTCTGCAGTAGATTGCAACTCCGACCACTTTGGTAGTTCTATCTTGTCTGAAAATGTTATAGTTAGGGATGTAAATTTCAGGATTTTTGGTGGCCTTCCTAAGCCATGATTCAGACACGGCTAGGACATCAGGGTTGTTGTAGTGTGCAAAAGCAGTGAATAAAACAAACAGGGAGGAGGCTTCTAATGTTAACATGCATGTAAAGTTTCAGAGATTGCGGTTGGAATCCGGAGATGTGGTAGAGAAAAGCAGTCCGATATGCTCTTGGTTGATATTGTGCTGTGCAGACTGGCAGGAAATGACCAGGCTGAGGCTGGCTGATGTTCGAGCTAACGGTGCTAGGGTTGCGTCACTTGAGTGGGTTGAGTCACTGACTTGATCTTCCTGTCCGGGTTAGCGCCCGGCCTTGGGTTGTGCCGTGGCGGAGATCTTTGTGGGCTATACTCGGCCTTGTCTCAGGATGGTAAGTTGGTGGTTGAAGATATCCCTCTAGTGGTGTGGGGGCTGTGCTTTGGCAAAGTGGGTGGGGTTATATCCTGCCTGTCTGGTGGTATCGTCGGACGGGGCCACAGTGTCTCCCGACCCCTCCTGTCTCAGCCTCCAGTATTTATGCTGCAATAGTTTGTGTCGGGAGCTAGGGTCAGTCTGCTCTATCTGGAGTATTTCTCCTGTCTTATCTGGTGCCCTGTGTGAATGTAAGTATGCTCTCTCTAATTCTCTCTTTCTTTCTTTCTTTCTCTCTCTCTCGGAGGACCTGAGCCCTAGGACCATGCCTCAGGACTACCTGGCCTGATGACTCCTTGCTGTGCCCAGTCCACCTGGCAGTGCTGCTGCTCCAGTTTCAACTGTTCTGCCTGCGGCTATGGAACCCTGACCTGTTCACCGGATGTGCTACCTGTCCCAGACCTGCTATTTTCAACTCTCTAGAGACAGCAGGAGCAGTAGATATACTCTGAATGATCGCCTATAAAAAGCCAACTGACATTTAATCCTGAGGTGCTGACCTGTTGCACCCTCGACAACCACTGTGATTATTCGTTTTTGACCCTGCTGGTCATCTATGAACATTTGAACATCTTGGCCATGTTCTGTTACAATCTCCACCCAGTACAGCCAGAAGAGGACTGGCCACCCCTCATAGCCTGGTTCCTCTCTTGGTTTCTTCCTAGGTTCTGGCGTTTCTGCATTGCTTGCTGTTTGGAGCTTTAGGCTGGTTTTCAGTACAGCACTTGTGACATCAGCTGATGTAAGAGGGGCTTTATAAATACATTTGATTGATAGCAGTGGCTAACTGACTACTAGCTAGTAGCTAGTTAACTGGCTAGCTGATGATGGGGGTCCGGTTCTAAAGTGTAAAAAATAGCAGATCCGTACCACATTGGGTGAGCCGGGTTGCAGGAGAGTATGTTCAGTCCGTAGATGGAATTTCAGCTCATGAAACATGGGAACAACACTTTACATATTGCGTATATATTTTTGTTCAATGTATTTTTTTTATACAGGGGATAGTTTTGAAGCAGCATAGTCAAAACGTTAGGTAAAATGTCCCATTTCCAAGTGTGGACAAAAACAACAACAATATGTGATACCATAGATTTAACCATGCAAATCTTGTCCAACTTATGAACAAAAACGAGCACTATGTAATAGTATAATATAAACCCACATTATACGTTTGTGGCAAAAGGGCTTAGGTTAATTGCCCTGACGTAGTTGTTACTAACATAACCTTTCAAACAAATCAAATCAAATCATAGTTTATTTGTCACATACACATGGTTAGCAGATGTTAATGCGAGTGTAGCGAAATGCTTGTGCTTCTAGTTCCGACCATGCAGTGATATCTAACAAGTAATCTAACCTAACAATTTCACAACAACTACCTTATACACACAAGTGTAAAGGAATGAATAAGAATATGTGTATATAAATATATGAATGAGCGATGGCCGAACGGCATAGGCAAGATGCAGTAGATGGTATAGAGTACAGTATACAGTGGGGCAAAAAAGTATTTAGTCAGACACCAATTGTGCAAGTTCTCCCACTTAAAAAGATGAGAGAGGCCTGTAATTTTCATCATAGGTACACTCCAACTATGACAGACAAAATGAGAAGAAAAAAAATCCAGAAAATCACATTGTAGGATTTTTAATGAATTTATTTGCAAATTATGGTGGAAAATAAGTATTTGGTCAATAACAAAAGTTTATCTCAATACTTTGTTATATACCCTTTGTTAGCAATGACAGAGGTCAAACGTTTTCTGTAAGTCTTCACAAGGTTTTCACACACTGTTGCTGGTATTTTGGCCCATTCCTCCATGCAGATCTCCTCTAGAGCAATGATGTTTTGGGGCTGTTGCTGGGCAACACGGACTTTCAACTCCCTCCAAAGATTTTCTATGGAGTTGAGATCTGGAGACTGGCTAGGCCACTCCAGGACCTTGAAATGCTTCTTACGAAGCCACTCCTTCGTTGCCCGGACGGTGTGTTTGGGATCATTGTCATGCTGAAAGACCCAGCCACATTTCATCTTCAATGCCCTTGCTGATGGAAGGAGGTTTTCTCTCAAAATCTCACGATACATGGCCCCATTCTTTCCTTTACACGGATCAGTCGTCCTGGTCCCTTTGCAGAAAAACAGCCCCAAAGCATGATGTTTCCACCCCCATGCTTCACAGTATGTATGGTGTTCTTTGGATGCAACTCAGCATTCTTTGTCCTCCAAACACGACGAGTTGAGTTTTTACCAAAAAGTTATATTTTGGTTTCATATGACATTCTCCCAATCTTCTTCTGGATCATCCAAATGCTCTCTAGCAAACTTCAGATGGGCCTGGACATGTACTGGCTTAAGCAGGGGGACACGTCTGGCACTGCAGGATTTGAGTCCCTGGCGGCGTAGTGTGTTACTGATGGTAGGCTTTGTTACTTTGGTCCCAGCTCTCTGCAGGTCATTCACTAGGGCCCCCCGTGGGGTTCTGGGATTTTTGCTCACCTATTGCTTACCTATTGCTTGCTTACCACTGCTTACCTATTGCAGATTCAGTCTTCCCAGCCTGGTGCAGGTCTACAATTTTGTTTCTGGTGTCCTTTGACAGCTCTTTGGTCTTGGCCATAGTGGAGTTTGGAGTGTGACTGTTTGAGGTTGTGGACAGGTGACTTTTATACTGATAACAAGTTCAAACAGGTGCCATTAATACAGGTAACGAGTGGAGGACAGAGGAGCCTCTTAAAGAAGAAGTTACAGGTCTGTGAGAGCCAGAAATCTTGCTTGTTTGTAGGTGACCAAATACTTATTTTCCACCATAATTTGCAAATAAATTCATAAAAAATCCTACAATGTGATTTCCTGGATTTTTTTTTCTCATTTTGTCTGTCATAGTTGAAGTGTACCTATGTGTACCTAAATTTTTAAGTGGGAGAACTTGCACAATTGGTGGCTGACTAAATACTTTTTTGCCCCACTGTATACATAAGAGATGAGTAATGTAGGGTATGTAAACATTATATAAAGTGGCATTGTTTAAAGTGGCTAGTGATACAGCCCGACAGGATGCTCTCGATTGTGCATCTGTAAAACTTTGTGAGTGTTTTTGGTGACAAGCCTCATTTCTTCAGCCACCTGAGGTTGAAGAGGCGCTGCTGCTGCTCCTACTTCACCACGCTGTCTGTGTGGGTGGACCCTTTCAGTTTGTCCGTGATGTGTACGCCGAGGAACTTAAAACTTTCTACCATCTCCACTACTGTCCCATCGATGTGGATAGGGGGCTGCTCGTTCTGCTGTTTCCTGAAGTCCACGATCATCTCCTTTGTTTTGTTGACATTGAGTGTGAGGTTATTTTCCTGACACCACACTCCGAGGGCCCTCACCTCCTCCCTGTAGGCCGTCTCGTCGTTGTTGGTAATCAAGCCTACCACTGTAGTGTCATCTGCAAACTTGATGATTGAGATGGAGGCGTGCATGGCCACGCAGTCATGGGTGAACATGGAGTACAGGAGAGGGCTGAGAATGCACCCTTGTGGGGCCCCAGTGTTGAGGATCAGCAGGGTGGAGATGTTGTTACCTACCCTCACCACCTGGGGGCGGCCAGTCAGGAAGTTCTGGACCCAGTTGCACAGGTCGGGTCGAGACCCAGGGTCTCGAGCTTAATGACGAGTTTGGAGGGTACTATGGTGTTAAATGCTGAGCTGTAGTCAATGAACAGCATTCTTACATAGGTATTTCTCTTGTCCAGATGGGTTAGGGCAGTGTGCAGTGTGATTGCGATTGCGTCGTCTGTGGACCTATTGGGGCGGTAGGCTGACTTTGTTTATTAAGTTGCTGATATCAAAGATGAAATTGTCCAGGCATATGTGGCAAAACGTACACTGAATGATATGGACCCTGTTCAGTGTCTGTACCTTCAGTGTGGTCTATATCCCCCACAGCATAGCAACGGCCTTGCGGATCCCCACATCATGGTAGCTGGCATGATGTGGGCAACGGGCCCCATGAACGTGGTGAATAGGCCAGACTTTACCAGTTTTATCTTCAGGTCACCTTGGACATAGTATGTCAGCAATGCCCCTGTGATGCACAGAGCTGGTCTATACGGGTCAATAAAGCCCACTGCATGAACGTTACACAATATTCTTCTGGGACTGGGTCAACTGGCGACATTTAGGAAGTCAACAAATTCCATTTCTACTTTTCCTTGGAATGTAATTTCAGTTTTCAGATTCAAGTCTACCTTGAATTGACTGAATTGATCCCAACCCTGATATTCAGCCCAAAGCCCTTTGAGGCCATAGTAGAGCCACCTTATAGTGTCCATGGAGGGTGAGGGCAGCTGCCATAAAGTAGTCCAGCACTGGCCCAGGGTGCATGTAGGTGGCAAGTGAAACGACTAGCAGCTGTGGGCTCACAACACTCTCACCTGTCCAGTACAGGGACGCAGCCTTGGAACCAGCAGCAGAAAGGGAGATATTAGCTTGGCCTACCTCAGAGAAAGTAGAGACTCAGCGGCACCACGTTCACAGGCAATCATAAATCATTTTTCAAACGAGACTCAGCAATGTGACTTGATCATGAGCACCAGTGTGCCAGAGAATGTGAGGCAAGAGGATGCACTCGTCAGCACCATCACAGATACTCAGAACAAATCTCAACAAATCTCAAAACAACACATGCAAACAGAAAGATGTGAGCAGGATGATAAGCGTGAGCAGCAGTGAATCCAAAGACATTGTCGACAGTGTGAAAAGAGAATGCACTCATCAGCACCATCAAGGATACTGTTGTCTGCGCATGAGGTAATGACGAGTCCAGTATTAAGTAAAGCTGGTCTTTTGAGGTGAATATTGATGAGTCTATCTTTAAGTAAAAAAGGTAATATATATTAAATGTTGATAAAGCAGATATTTTTTTTGTGGTTGTTGTATTTTACCCCCTTTTTCTCCCCAAATTTGTGATATCCAATTGCGATCCAATTACGATCTTGTCTCATCGCTGCAACTCCCCAATAGGCTCGGGAGAGGCGATGGTCGAGTCATGCGTCCTCCGAAACATGACCAGCCAAACTGCAGTCCTTAACACCTACTTAACCCGGAAGCCAGCTGCACCAATGTGTCGGAGGAAACATCATTCAACCGAAGTTAGCCTGCAGGTGTCCGGCCCGCCACAAGGAGTCGCTAGAGCGCGATGAGCCAAGTAAAGCCCTCCCCTGACCCGGACGACGCTGGGCCAATTGTGCGCCACCCTATGGGACTCCCGGTCATGACCAGTTGTGACACAGCCTGGGATCGATACCGGGTTTGTAGTGATGCCTCAAGCACTGCGATGCAGTGCCTTAGACCTCTGCGCCACTCGGAAGGCCAAGCAGATTATTTTGACATCAAGTTTTTATTATTTCAATTTATAGGATTCATACAATACATTTATAGAGTTTTAAAGATCCCCCCCATCCCCCACCGACAATCTGATAGCATGTAAAATAAATAATGAGATAAAAAATAAATGAATTTGACATAGTAAATCTACTGAACAATATATCATATAGCCTCAGAAATAGTGACAAATTATTCATACACATTCATGGATGTTTGGCCCGTTGGTTAAGAGCTCAGAAATGTCTGCTCCATGTGTCCAGAGTGGACACCTTGGCCCTGTGGATCCTGGCCATGGAGAGCTCCATAAGTATAATTTCCTTAATGTCAGCAGCCATTGGTGCAATGGTAACTGATGAGGTGGAATCCACCTTTGTACACTCATTGGTTCCTGCCAACCACACTCTCTGTTGGCGCTCTGACAAGTGCAAATCAGAGTCATCACAAAGCAACATCACTATTGGATCTAATTGCATTACTTTATCTGTAAGTACAGAGATTACATCCTTGATTTACCCCCAGAATTCACCACCCCGGGAAATTCCACAGAACATGCTGAAAAGTACCAAGATCCCTTGTGGTTCAAAACTCACATATTGGCGATGGACTAAATACTCATGAGATGTCTTTTGAGGTGTTGGATAGGTTCTGTGGCACATTTTTTATGAATTATTTGGTGATTGGTGTTTCTAGATGATCCAAATATATATTTTCCATACTGTCTCGCAATCTATTTGTCTGTTAGCAAGTGTAAAATCTTTTTCCCATACAGTGGATAGAGTTAATCGTTTTTGTGCTGCTAGTATTAATTGACTATAGATATCAGAAACAACTATTTTTGAGGGGCATCTGCCCGAAGTTTGACCAATGGGTGTACTGCTAATTCTGCTCCCCGGGGGACCGCATAGGCTTGCATGGATAGGCAAACTTGAAGGTAAAGACAACATTAAGGACACTGGCGGATTTCCTGGAAACTGAGGAGTCCATTCACATTGAATATGTCTTTGAAAGTATAAATACCCTCCTTAAACCAAGAATCTGATATACATGGTTTCTTACACGCTGAGAATTCTTTATTATGCCATATTGGAGAGCCATTTAAGATTAGATCTCATATGCTTCTCTGTAGTTTTCAACGCATTTACTAAGTATGCTATAATGGGTCCAAAGAATAATGCAATTTTTTGGGGAGTAAATCAAGAAAATAGTAAATCTAATTGGAGAACGATTGACTCTTCTATAAGCACGCCAAGGAACAGAGGCCTCTGGGTTTAACCAGGTCTTCAGAAAATTCAGGTGATAAGATTTTTAATTTCTAAAATGTATGAAATTGTTTTTTCCCACATCAATCTTCACACAATACCACATAATGACAAAGCAAAAACAGGTTTTTAGACATTTTAGCAAATTTAAAAAACTGAAATAAAACATTTACATAAGCATTCAGACCCTTTACTCAGTACTTGGTTGAAGCACCATTGGCAGCGATTACAGCCTAAAGTCTTTTTGGATATGACGCAACAATCTTGACACACCTGTATTTGGAGTTTCTCCCATTCTTCTCCTCATATACTCTCAAGCTGTCAGGTTGGATGTGGAGCGTTGCTGGACAGCTATTTTCAGGTCTCTCCAGAGATGTTCGATCGGGTTCAAGTTCGGGCTCTGGCTGGGCCACTCAATGACATTCAGAGACTCATCCCGAAGCCCCTCCTGCGTTGTCTTGGGTGTGTGCTTATGGTCGTTGTCCTGTTAGAAGGTGAACCTTCGCCCCATTCTGAGGTCCTGAGAGCTCTGGAGCAGCTTTTCATCAAGGATCTCTCTGCACTTTAATCCGTTCATCGTTCCCTCGATCCTGACTAGTCTCCCAGTCCCTGCCACTGAAAAACATTCCCACAGCATGATGCTGCCACCATCATGCTTCAACGTAGGGATGGTACCTGGTTTCCTCCAGACGGGACGCTTGGCATTCAGGCCAAAGAGTTCCATCTCGGTTTCATCAGACCAGAAAATATATTTTCTGATGGTCGGAGTCTTTAGGTGCCTTTTGGCAAACCAAGCGGGCTGTCATATGCCTTTTACTGAAGTGTGGCTTCCATCTGGCCACTCTACCACAAAGGCCTGATTGGTGGAGTGCTGCAGAGATGGCTGTACTTCTGGAATGTTCTCACATCTCCACAGAGGAACTCTAGAGCTCTGTCAAAGTGACCACCGGGTTCTTGGTCACCTCCCTGACCAATGCCCTTCTCCCCTGATTGCTCAGTTTGGCCAGGGGGCCAGCTCTAGGAAGAGTCTTCGTGGTTCAAAACCATTTAAAAATTATGGAGTCGACAGTGTTCTTTCTACAAATTTCTACAAACCTGTTTTCGCTTTGTCAATATTGGGTATTGTGTGTAAATTGCTGAGGATATTTTTTGTATTTAATCCATTTTAGAATAAGTCTGTAATGTAACAAAATACTGAATACTTTCTGAAGGCACTGTATGTAACTAAATCTGCCCTGTTTATCATATCCACTTTTTTCAATTGAAGGGGTAGATTGTGTTTATGTAGAAAAATCACCCCTTTAGATTTAGATATGAAGCAGGAAGCAGCTGCCAGTTTGTAGCACTTCTTTTTAAGTCTATGGACATCATCCTTTGAAAGATGTGTCTCTTGCAATAGAGAAATGTCAACTTTGTTCCTATGTAAGAAATCAAAACATTTAATTTGCTTATTTGGCTCATTTAAAGCCATCAGATTACAGGAAATTATCACTAAATTAGCCATGATCCATCTGTGGTGATGTGAATACCAGTTTGATGGATAGAAGGGGTCGTGTGTATGTATGTGCGTAGGATATCTATTGGTTAAAAGCGCATTCCAGCCGGTGTCAAATCTACAAGTTATCCCAGGCTAAATCTAAGTTACCACTGGGTAAATCTATGACGTTAAAATGCTTATTTACTCTGTTCCACCTGACTGTTCCAGTCAATCATAGTGCACTTTGCTTTATTACGGGAGACAATTTTTGTAAAATGTTTGTATCACTGCATTCTCTACCAGAAAGTTGGTTGGCCCGCTTTGATGTCACAGGTTGATACTGTTACGACTTCCGCCGAAGTCGGCTCCTCTCCTTGTTCGGGCGGCGTTCGGCGATCGACGTCACCGGCTTTCTAGCCATCGCCGCTCCATTTCTCATATGTCCATTTGTTTTGTCTTGTTCCATGTCTTGTTCCATTCATTCCATAATCACACTACATGTATTTAGTCCTCTGTTCCCCTCCATGTCTTTGTGTGTCACGTTCCTGACCTGTTTTCTGTTAGTTTTGTATGTGTTAGTTGGTCAGGACGTGAGTTTGGGTGGGCAGTCTATGTTTTCTGTTTCTATGTTGGTGAATGGGTACCTAATATGGTTCTCAATTAGAGGCAGGTGGTTTTCATCTCCTCTGATTGAGAATCATATTAAGGTAGGTAGTTTCACAGTGTTTGTTTGTGGGTGGTTGTCTCCTGTGTCAGTGTCTGTATGTTACGCCACACGGGACTGTTTTCGGTTTTGTTTGTTCGTTCGTTTTATGTAGTCAGTTTTCCTGTTATTGCGTTCTTCGTGTTTCATGTAAGTTCGTCGTCCAGGTCTGTCTACATCGTTTATTTGTTTTGTTAATTATTCAAGTATAGTTCGTTGTTTTGTCGTGTTTAAATAAATTCGTTATGTCCTATGAAAACGCTGCATTTTGGTTCAATCCCTGCTCCTCCTCTTCGGATGAAGAGGAGGAGGAAAGCCGTTACATTGTGTGTAATTGTTTATTGTTATGTGGATATTGTCAGGCGCTATACTTCTGTTATATTCCGTGTTTTTGGCACGTGCATGTTTTTATGTGCTGTCGTTTTTGGACCGGAATTAAAGTGCGCCTGTTTACTTCACTCTGATCTCCTGCACCTGACTTCGCCTCTGTACACACCCCTAACAGATACATTGCTGTGTTTTCATTTATAAAGTCATTTTACAAAAAGTCTCACTGTACATTACCAAACTTTTTAGATACGAGTTACCACACCCGGTCTCAGGGATGGCTAACTCTAGAAATTCCTTTGGTCTCATCTGAGTTAGGTAAATCAGCTTTTAGTTTTGCTGCACCTTACTTGTGGAACAATCTTCAAAATGTCCGCACACTTATTGATTTGGTGCCTCTAGGGCAATTCAGAAAGCTGATTGAGCACCTTATTACTGATGAATGTGTTTCTTTTTTTTACTGTTTTTCTTTCTGCTTGCATTTTAAATGTATATTTTGATGTGTGTCGTTTGTAATTCAGGGCTCATCTGTAAAAGAGACCTTAGTCTCAGTATGACTCCCTGATAAAATAAAGGTACAAAAATAATAAGAATAAGAAATGGAAAGAGCAAGTGTTTATCACTGTATAACACAGGCTCCACTCTCAAGTTAAAGTTGAACTTGTTGACTGATTAAAAGGTGGAGGCTGCTAATAAGAAGACTGCAGCCAAGGCAGCACTGGTCCACACCTGCCCTGTCTGTTGGTTGAGTAGTATTGGTGGGTGCTGTATGTGCCTTTAGGTTCCTCTCCATGTGTAGGCTGTTGTACAAGCCTGTGTAGTACAGTCTTTCATGTGTAGTAGTCTGTTGCATCGTGTTAATTGGTTTACAGTATCATTTGTGTCAACCTTAAATTCAATCTAAGCCAGAGAATGTTAAATTTCTCCATTTTGTACTTAACCTTTATAGAAATGGACAGGAAGACATTCAAGCAGCGCTTTGAGAGCAAGCATTCCAAGTCTCCAATGGTCCCAGTTCTGGTTGATGTACAGGCCTGTGACCAAACACACTCAAATGGACCTACAGCTGCCATAAAATGATTTCATAATTCACACGCAGTAGACAGTGTAAACCGCCATGTTGTCAACAAAACGTTGTCGTCAATGCTCTATTGTGTTTGTGAAAACGCTGTAATCACTCATCGTCTTTGCTGTTGTGATTCAGACACACAGTGACCACGGTTTGAATGCTGTAACTGAGATGGAATGACGTCAAGGGACACAAAAAGATCCTGATTATAACTGGACACGGGCAGGATATTTGGAATAGCAACCTAAAAGGTGTGCATAAGCACATTAGCACACCATTTTATGTTTATTCCATGGCCAACCATCCCTCTAGTCACCTCTTATTCCACACTAGGGCTGTCCCCGACTAAAAACAATCTCGGTTGACCAAAAGTCGTCTGTTCTTTCGACCAATTGATTAAGCAAACTGTTTAATTAAATAAGACCCAAATTATTGAAAAGGGAGTCAGATCAAGATAACCAAAAATAAAAAAACTTAATCCGACCATCCTCCTGCTCCCGCTGGCTTTAGCAAATTCTACCATTACCCGCCTGAAGTTGCTGGTAATAGGCTACATGAGGAGTATGTAACCTTTCTAATGTGGAATGCCAATTAATCTTACAATTTCTACATATCTTCATGCCAGTTAAGGTTTTCATATGCACATTTTGTGGAACAGTTTCATTTAATTTATTATAACGTCTCTATCTCAAAATCTAAATGAAAATTATACAAACCTATAAAGTAACTTCTATTGCCATTGCCAACTACTGTATATAAAAACATTGCCTACAAAGCCAACAAATAACATTGCAGCATGCAGGTAGTGCATATCCTGATAAAAAATACACATCCTATAAATCACATTGGCTATGCATGGCATGTCTCCAACGAACTTGAAACATTGTATCAAATATTCTGAGCCCTCAGTTTCCTGTGCCAGTGAGCTTGGGACAGACACAGCTGTAGGCTATTTGGGATAAGAACTCATCAGGTAGGCCTGTTTTATGACATTTCCACAGGATCAGAGCATTACATTTTTCCCTTCACGCTGAGTGGTCATGGAAAGGAAAAGAGCTAGACATTGACAGTAGTGCTCCAAGCAAAAGCGACTGACTAAGTTTATAAAAATTGTGAATTAAATGAAATAAACCAAGACTTGTTTCTCACGAGTATAGCATAGGTTGTGCTCTCTGCAAACAACCTGTCCACTCTGACAATGAGAACGTTAAAAGACTGGAATAATAATATATTGAATGCATTAACAGAAATTGCCATAACCAAACAAACATTGTAGATTAGAAATTACATTTACATTTAAGTCATTTAGCAGACGCTCTTATCCAGAGCGACTTACAAATTGGTGCATTCACCTTATGATATCCAGTGGAACAACCACTTTACAATAGTGCATCTAACTCTTTTAAGGGGGAGGGGGGGGGTTAGAAGGATTACTTTATCCTATCCTAGGTATTCCTTAAAGAGGTGGGGTTTCAGGTGTCTCCGGAAGGTGGTGATTGACTCCGCTGTCCTGGCGTCGTGAGGGAGTTTGTTCCACCATTGGGGTGCCAGAGCAGCGAACAGTTTTGACTGGGCTGAGCGGGAACTGTACTTCCTCAGAGGTAGGGAGGCGAGCAGGCCAGAGGTGGATGAACGCAGTGCCCTTGTTTGGATGTAGGGCCTGATCAGAGCCTGAAGGTACGGAGGTGCCGTTCCCCTCACAGCTCCGTAGGCAAGCACCATGGTCTTGTAGCGGATGCGAGCTTCAACTGGAAGCCAGTGGAGAGAGCGGAGGAGCGGGGTGACGTGAGAGAACTTGGGAAGGTTGAACACCAGACGGGCTGCGGCGTTCTGGATGAGTTGTAGGGGTTTAATAGCACAGGCAGGGAGCCCAGCCAACAGCGAGTTGCAGTAGTCCAGACGGGAGATGACAAGTGCCTGGATTAGGACCTGCGCTGCTTCCTGTGTGAGGCAGGGTCGTACTCTGCGAATGTTGTAGAGCATGAACCTACAGGAACGGGTCACCGCCTTGATGTGAGTTGAGAACGACAGGGTGTTGTCCAGGATCACGCCAAGGTTCTTAGCACTCTGGGAGGAGGACACAATGGAGTTGTCAACCGTGATGGCGAGATCATGGAACGGGCAGTCCTTCCCCGGGAGGAAGAGCAGCTCCGTCTTGCCGAGGTTCAGCTTGAGGTGGTGATCCGTCATCCACACTGATATGTCTGCCAGACATGCAGAGATGCGATTCGCCACCTGGTTATCAGAGGTGGGAAAGGAGAAGATTAATTGTGTGTCGTCTGCATAGCAATGATAGGAGAGACCATGTGAGGATATGACAGAGCCAAGTGACTTGGTGTATAGCGAGAATAGGAGAGGGCCTAGAACAGAGCCCTGGGGGACACCAGTGGTGAGAGCACGTGGTGCGGAGACAGATTCTCGCCACGCCACCTGGTAGGAGCGACCTGTCAGGTAGGACGCAATCCAAGCGTGGGCCGCGCCGGAGATGCCCAGCTCGGAGAGGGTGGAGAGGAGGATCTGATGGTTCACAGTATCAAAGGCAGCCGATAGGTCTAGAAGGATGAGAGCAGAGGAGAGAGAGTTAGCTTTAGCAGTGCGGAGCGCCTCCGTGACACAGAGAAGAGCAGTCTCAGTTGAATGACTAGTCTTGAAACCTGACTGATTTGGATCAAGAAGGTCATTCTGAGAGAGATAGCAGGAGAGCTGGCCAAGGACGGCACGTTCAAGAGTTTTGGAGAGAAAAGAAAGAAGGGATACTGGTCTGTAGTTGTTGACATCGGAGGGATCGAGTGTAGGTTTTTTCAGAAGGGGTGCAACTCTCGCTCTCTTGAAGACGGAAGGGACGTAGCCAGCGGTCAAGGATGAGTTGATGAGCGAGGTGAGGTAAGGGAGAAGGTCTCCGGAAATGGTCTGGAGAAGAGAGGAGGGGATAGGGTCAAGCGGGCAGGTTGTTGGGCGGCCGGCCGTCACAAGACGCGAGATTTCATCTGGAGAGAGAGGGGAGAAAGAGGTCAAAGCACAGGGTAGGGCAGTGTGAGCAGAACCAGCGGTGTCGTTTGACTTAGCAAACGAGGATCGGATGTCGTCGACCTTCTTTTCAAAATGGTTGACGAAGTCATCCGCAGAGAGGGAGGAGGGGGGAGGAGGGGGAGGAGGATTCAGGAGGGAGGAGAAGGTGGCAAAGAGCTTCCTAGGGTTAGAGGCAGATGCTTGGAATTTAGAGTGGTAGAAAGTGGCTTTAGCAGCAGAGACAGAAGAGGAGAATGTAGAGAGGAGGGAGTGAAAGGATGCCAGGTCCGCAGGGAGGCGAGTTTTCCTCCATTTCCGCTCGGCTGCCCGGAGCCCTGTTAATTATAGGAATTAACGGTAAATGTACCACTGGTGATGTAATGGGGAATTGATAGACACTAATAATAAAAGCAAACAATTCACACAAGGAAGTCATGAAACAATGAATGTGCACAAATTGGCAGGAGAGAGCATATTATGGAGAAAGACATGCATTTGAGCCATATCCCCTTCTTGGACTGTGCCATCCACACGGCCTCTGCATTGGATTAGTTCACTGAGATGGGCGTGAATCAGACAGGTGTGTCGTGTACCATAAAAAAAATACACCCTATGTATATTTGCTACTGCTTAACAAAAAAAACATATTGGTCGACCAGCAGCCTATCGACCAAACAATCGACTCATTGGGGTCAGCACTATTCCACACTATGCCTTTTATGCCCCATGATCCCTCAACTTCAGACACTTTGGAAGTCTCTATAAACCCACCCTACATTTATCCATTTTCCCTATGCTGCTTCCTTCACTTGTTCTTCCCCTAATATGATAACATCTAGACTCAATAACACACATGTAAAAGTGTTGTTGTGTCCTGTTTTTGCAACCATTTTTTCTCACCTGTGTAAGCAGGAGGACAGCATTATTCTGGTGCTCAGACTGAATGCAGTAATAAATGTGTTGCTAACAATTGACATCAACAACATGGACCTGTTAAATTGACAAGGATGGTGTTGATATAGCAGCGCTTAGGCATGGCTTTATTGTTTTGATTCTGTTAAGTGTACTTCTCATTCTGCTGGAGTTGACCTAGTATTTTATATTAAACCCAATTTACACATTCAGTTGTTTCTATATGCTGTTTTCCAGTTTGTTATTTGTACTGGTTTAATTCCTGAAATGGAAAAGCAGAAGAAACTGTGCACTCTCGGATAGTAAAAACAGTTCATATGGTGCTCTTCGTTGTCCCAGGTTTGTGGCATTGATGAATAAATAATTTAATCTATACTTAAAGTCAGATGTTTTTTATATGTTATGTATGAAAGGCATACGTCTGTATTGTTTACTATTTTGATTTATTTAAAATAATCGAATTGTTTGAATTTGACTTGATTGATGAGTGACTAGGTGCATTCATGTCAAATAAATAGGCTTATTCATTCATGATTATGGATACATTCGGCAATGATGTAATCTGGCTTTGAATCTGCAACAGAACATGTCAACAAGTTAGTTGTGAATTGCTTTAATGCAGCAGTGCATTCGGACACCATGAATTGAAATATACTTCACCTTGTTCATATAGTTATAGACCACTGGCTGAAGGATAAGAAGATCTGGTAAAATAAGGGTATGTTGCTAATATTATCTAGATAGATAGCTACTGTAACTAGCAAGCTAGCTTCTTCGCAAAAACCTAGCCTAGTATTCATTGCATATTGTAAATATCTGACTGCTACTAGAATAGTATTCTGTGCAATACCAACTGCATAAATAAGCCAAATATTAGTTATATAAAAAATCCAACAAATGAAAATATATAAAATAAAAAAAAGCCTACATGAAACACAGACCTTGTTTGAAGTGGTTCCAAAATCTCATATGGGAATGGTGAAACAATTATTGGAACCATTTATGTGTTTTACTGATAGGCTTTATGGGTATTATGATGCATCCACTGTGGGGTTCTATGGTAAATTAAACTAAAAGCCAATTTCTACTAGATCTGAAAATGTGATTGCACAAACACAGTCCCTACAAAGTTATGTCCTAAATGTGAGCAGTTTATTTTTGGATGCAATGTTCAGACATTCACAGAAGTAGCTACAGCATAACACAATCATCCAAACCGGAAAATGTAGGCTACATTTGTCCTAGCGCTAAGCGACGTAACGAGTGACATAACACAAGCGGTCATATTTTTATAACTCTCGGCTGACAGAAACGACAATATGAATTAGCTAATAGCAATTACTATTTATAATTAATCACATCATGGTTTAGCTCACCATTGATCTAAATAATTGAGTAAAACACTTTCTACAATCGAAAGTAATCCAACTATGGGTAGTTTGTGCTTGCCTGCCATGTTTGTTTTTTCGCATCAACCAAAGATAATAAGAGGAGACAAGATTAGTTTGGTCTGTTTATAGTAAACATATTGAAGGGGGTGTGTTGTCTACCATCATTCACATCCCATCATTCACTTCCGGAAGTTTTGTCGAAAAATGAGTGAACCCTCCCTCACCTCATTTTTTTATAACATATTTGGTCGTTTCCGTGCAACCCAGAATGCATTGTATGTCAACAAACATGGCTCCACACATAATTGGAATTAGCTTAGCTCATTATAATCAGTACAACTGTCAAAATAGTATTTTACACATAATGTGTCCATTACAATCTATGCAAGAATCGGAATGCATGATTTGTCACCAGGACTTGAAAACATGTGAAGAAAACAGTAAATGAATAAATAATTACCACACAAAACATTTTCTGACAGTGATTTTTTGATACAAGTGGCGTTTGCCGGCAGTCAATCACGTAACCTCTCACTCCCACTCTGAGCCATTCAGCGTTGTTGTTTATGTATGTAGCTAGTGAGCTAAGCTGCAGCATTAGCAATGCCTTTCAAAAGGAGACAACTCACAAATGTGGAGATTTTTATAAATTCTGACAATGAGTCTGAGTATGAAAGTCAGGAATCAGATTCTGACAGTGACAGTGAGGAGCCTCCCCCCAACCTTGTAGCCATTGAGAACCTTGAATCTGAGAACCCCTTGTCCACTGATGAAGTCCCAGGTCCCTTTGAAGATGCTGGTGGTGATGAAAGCAGACCGACAGTGGATGCAGTACAGGAGTTCTGTGGTAGCTGGAAGGCCGCCAGCCTATTCACCCCTCCTGGCCCTGCTGTTTGCTTTGATGAGTCCCAGTCTGGAGTGCAAAGCCCTTTGTCATTTCCCTCTGAGACAGAGTGATTCAAGCTGTTTCTGACAGAGGAGCTGGTGTGAGACATAGTAGACGTGACCAATCGCTATGCCTTGGCGATACAGGAGAAGAGAGAGACAGGAGTGAGGAGGCAACTCGCTAAATGGTTCACAACCACAATTAGTGAAATGTAAACACTTCCTGGTGACAGTCCTTCTCATGGGAATAGTAGAGAAGAACTCCTTAAGAGAATACTGGAGCACGGATCCTATGTTTGCAACTCCCTTCTTTGCCATCCTCTTTTCCAAAGACCGCTTCCTAGGTCTGCTGCGATGCCTGTATTTCGTCAACAATGCTACTGCCAACCTAAATGACCCGTTACACAAAATAAGAAATGTTCCTCTATTATAATCACTCCTCTTCCACCCCAGCTGCCAAACTTACCCTGATTCAGATGACCATTTTACCCATGCTAGATTACGGAGACGTAATTTATAGATCGGCATGTAAGGGTGTAAGAGGAAAGCCCATAAAATTGTCAGAGACTCCAGTCACCCAAGTTATAGACTGTTTTCTCTGCTACCGCACGGCAAGCGGTACCGGAGCGCCAAGTCTAGGACCAAAAGGTTCCTCAACAGCTTCTACCCCCAAGCCATAAGACTGCTGAACAATTAATAAAATCACCACCGGACAATTTACATTGACCCCCCTCCCCCTCCCTTTTGTACACTGCTGCTACTCGCTGTTTATTATCTATGTATAGTCACTTCACCCCCACCTACATGTACAAGTTACCTGAACTAACCTGTACCCCCGCACACTGACTCGGTACCAGTGCCCCATGTATATAGCCTTGTTAATGTTATTCTTATTGTGTTACTTTTTTATATTACTTTTTATTTTTGTCTACTCAATATTTTCTTAACTCTTCTTGAACTGCACTGTTGGTTAACTTCTCTAGGGTAGGGGGCAGCATTTTCACGTTTGGATGAAAAGCATACCCAAATTCAACTGCCAGTTACTCATCCCTAGGAGATAAGATATGCATATTATTAGTAGATTTGGATAGAAAAGTTTCTAAAACTGTTTAAATCATGTCTGTGAGTATAACAGAACTTACTTGCAGGCGAAACCCCGAGGACAAACCATTCAGATGTTTTTTTGAGGTCATTGTCTTTTCAATTAGATTTCATTGGGAAACCAGATTTCTAAGCAAATTGCTTGCAGTTCCTACGGCTTCAACTAGATGTCAACAGTCATGAGAAATAGGTTGAGGTTATTCCTTTGTGTAATGAAGAAATACGGCCATCTTGAAGTCGAGGCACTCCAGCTGTCCTGTACATGCGCTTCAATCAAACAGAAGGCATGCAACATTTCGTTTTAGTCCTGTATTGAACACAGATCATCCCATCTTCAATTTGATCGATTATTAACGTAAAAAAATACCTAAAGTTATATTACAAAGGTAGTTTGACATTTTTTGGCAAAGTTTACAGGTAACCTTTGATATATTTTGTCGTCATGTTTGAGCAAGTTGGAACCGATGTTTTTCTGGATCAAACGCGCCAAATAAATGGACATTTGGATATATATCGATGGAATTAATCGAACAAAAGGACCATTTGTGATGTTTATGGGACATATTGGAGTGCCAACAACAGAAGCTCGTCAAAGGTAAGGCATGAATTATATTTTTATTTCTGCGTTTTGTGTCGCGCCTGCTGGGTTGAAATGTTTTCTCTCTTTTGTTTACTATAAGTGCTATGCTCAGATAATAGCATCGTATGCTTTCGCTGAAAAGCCTATTTGAATTCTGACATGTTGGCTGGATTCACAACAAGTGTAGCTTTAATTGGGTATCTTTCATGTGTGATTCAATGAAAGTTTGATTTTATAGTAATTTTCATAGTAAATCATTTTAATTTGGGGCTCTGTATTTTCTCAGGCTTTTTGCCAAGTGATACAGTAGCGTCTTGCCTAAACTCAGATTTTTGGATATAAATATGAACTTTACCGAACAAAAAATACATGTATTGTGTAACATGAAGTCCTATGAGTGTCATCTGATGAAGATTATCAAGTGTAGCTTTAAAATGGTGTAAAATACTCGTATGCTTGAGGAATTTAAATGATTGGATTTCTGTTGTTTTGAGTTTGGCGCCCTGCAGTTTCACTGGCTGTTGAAGGGGTGGGACGCTACCGTCCCACATACCCTAGAGAGGTTAAGAGCTAGTAAGTAAGCATTTTACGGTAAAGTCTACACTTGATGTATTCGGCTCATGGGACAAATAAAGTTTGATATGAATATATTGCATTGACAAATCACAAATATGTGATATTTAACAGTAAGAAACAGTAACTGTTGAGCTCCACAAGGGGGCAGGGCAGAGCAGAGCTAAGCTAAATAGGCCAAATGAAAACAAATTATGGTCATAAGGCCAGGGTAGCTTCAAATGACAACACAAGCTAATACTTCTCTGATGCAATTAGCTTTGTTTTACAGAGCTAATAGAAGAATGTTTCTTGCTACGTAAGCACGATTGAAAATAACACCATAAAGGTTATGGAATTAGTAATGTTACCTCGTGTGTCCACGGTTTTAAGGAATACACACAAATACACTGCTCAAAAAAATAAAGGGAACACTTAAACAACACAATGTAACTCCAAGTCAATCACACTTCTGTGAAATCAAACTGTCCACTTAGGAAGCAACACTGATTGACAATAAATTTCACATGCTGTTGTGCAAATGGAATAGACAACAGGTGGAAATTATAGGCAATTAGCAAGACACCCCCAATAAAGGAGTGGTTCTGCAGGTGGTGACCACAGACCACTTCTCAGTTCCTATGCTTCCTGGCTGATGTTTTGGTCACTTTTGAATGCTGGCGGTGCTTTCACTCTAGTGGTAGCATGAGACGGAGTCTACAACCCACACAAGTGGCTCAGGTAGTGCAGCTCATCCAGGATGGCACATCAATGCGAGCTGTGGCAAGAAGGTTTGCTGTGTCTGTCAGCGTAGTGTCCAGAGCATGGAGGCGCTACCAGGAGACAGGCCAGTACATCAGGAGACGGGAGAGTCTGTGCTGGCAAAACAGTCCTGTAGTTTAGCATCTGCTTCATCTGATCACTTTTTTATTGACCAAGTCACTGGTGTTTCCTGCTTAAATTTTTGCTGAATCAGGAGGATAGAATTATGGTCAGATTTGCCAAATAGGGGGCGAGGGAGAGCTTTGTACGCGTCTCTGTGCGTGGAGTAAATGTGTTTTTTTCCCCTCTGGTTGCATATATGTTGATTGCATATATGTTGATATATATCAACAATATGTTGATAGAAATTAGGTAAAACTGATTTAAGTTTCCCTACATTAAAGTCCCCGGCCACTGGGAGCGCCGCCTCTGGATGAGTGTTTTCTTGTTTGCTTATGGCGGTGTACAGCTCATTGAGTGCGGTCTTAGTGCCAGCATCGGTCTGTAGTGGTATGTAGACAGCTACGAAATATACAGATGAAAACTCTCTAGGTAGATAGTGTGGTCTACAGCTTATCATGAGATACTCTACCTCGGGCAAGCAAAACCTTGAGACTTCTAACCTCCTTAGATATCGTGCATCAGCTGTTGTTTACAAATATACACAGACCGCCACCCCATGTCTTACCAGAGGCTGCTGTTCTATCCTGCCGATAGAGTGTATAACCCACCACCCCGTGTCTTACCAGAGGCTGCTGTTCTGTCCTGCCGATAGAGTGTATAACCCACCACCCCGTGTCTTACCAGAGGCTGCTGTTCTATCCTGCCGATAGAGTGTATAACCCACCACCCCGTGTCTTACCAGAGGCTGCTGTTCTGTCCTGCCGATAGAGTGTATAACCCACCACCCCGTGTCTTACCAGAGGCTGCTGTTCTGTCCTGCCGATAGAGTGTATAACCCACCACCTCGTGTCTTACCAGAGGCTGCTGTTCTGTCCTGCCGATAGAGTGTATAACCCACCACCCCGTGTCTTACCAGAGGCTGCTGTTCTGTCCTGCCGATAGAGTGTATAACCCACCTCCCCGTGTCTTACCAGAGGCTGCTGTTCTGTCCTGCCGATAGACTGTATAACCCGCTAGTTGAATGTTATTAATGTCGTCGTTCAGCCACGACTCGGTGAAACTTAAGATATTACAGTTTTTAATGTCCCGTTGGTAGGATATACATGCTTTTAGCTTGTCCCATTTATTTTCCAGCGATTGTACGTTGGCTAACAGTAAGGATGGCAAAGATTTACCACCAATGCTCCTTATAGGACAAATCGCTGCACTTTATACTCTTCTGTAAACTCTTTATACCCGTTGCAAGACCCACTGATTGATGCTAATTTATAAAACCCTCTTAAGCCTCACTCCCCCCTATCTGAGATATCTACTGCAGCCCTCATGTTCCACATAATGATGAGGGCTGACCCACAGCAACGGCGCCGGAGAAGAGGCAGATGGAGTGGTCTTCTGGTCAGACTTGAGACGCGCACACCACCCACCGCTTCCGAGTATATTACTCGCTAATGTCCAGTCTCTAGATAATAAGGTAGACTAAATTATAGCAAGGGTTACTTTCCAGAGAGACATCAGAGATTGTAACATATTCTGTTTCACAGAAACATGTCTCTCTCGGGATATGCTGTCGGAGTCGGTACAGCCACCTAGATTCTCTGTACGTCGCGCCGAGAGGAATAAACATCTCTCCATGAAGAACAAGGGCGGGGGTGTATTTTTCATGATTAACATCTCATGGTGTAATTGTAACAACATACAGGAACTCAAGTCCTTTTGTTCATCTGACCTAGAATTCCTCACAATCAAATGCCGACCGTATTTTCTCCCAAGAGAATCCTCCTTGGTTATTTTCACGGCTGTGTATATTCCCCCACAAGCCGATACCATGACGGCCCTCAAGGAACTTCACAGGACTTTATGCAAACTGGAAACCATATATCTTGAGACTGAATTTATTGTAGTTGGGGATTTTAACAAGGCAAATTTGAGAACAAGGCTACCTAAATTCTATCACCATATTGACTGTAGTACTCGGACTGGTAAAACACTGGATCACTGCTACTCTTACTTCCGCGATGCATATAAGGCCCTCCCCCACCCTCCTTTTGGCAAATCTTACCACGACCCCATTTTGCTCCTCCCTTCCTATAGGCAGAAACTCAAACAGGATGTATCCTGCTAAGGACTATTCAATGTTGTTCTGACCAATCGGAATCCACGCTTCAAGAATGTTTTGATTACACAGACTGGGACATGTTTCAGATAGCCTCAGAGAATAATATCGACGTATATGCTGATTCGGTGAGTGAGATTATAAGGAAGTTTATTGGTGATGTTGTACCTACTGTGACTATTAAAACCTACCCTGACCAGAAACCGTGGATAGATGTCGGCATTTGCGCAAAACTGAAAGTGCGAACAATCGCATTTAACCATGGAAAGGAGCTGGGAATATGGCCGAATACAAACAGTGTAGTTATTCCCTCCGCAAGGTAATAAAACAAGCGAAAAGTCAGTATAGAGACAAAGTGGAGTCGCAATTCAACGACTCAGACACCGACGTCTTGCTTCCAGTCAGACTAAACACATTCTTTTCCCGCTTTGAGGATAATACAGTGCCACCAATGCGGCCCGCTACCAAGGACTGTGAGCTTGAATAAAAATAAGGAGCATTTGCCTGCCATAGCCTGAGGGCCGACGTGAGTAAGACATTTAAACGTGTTAACCCTCATAAGGCATCCCTAGCCGCATCCTCAGAGCATGCGCAGACCAGCTGGCTGGCATGTTTACTGACATATTCAAACTCTCCCAATCCCAGTCTGCTGTCCACACGTGCTTCAAGATGGCGATAGCAGAGAATCAGCCTTCCTGAGATACCTGAGATAAAAACCTGAGATACCAAACCCGTTTACAAGGTTGGTTAACTCATGAGGTTTCTTGGGTCTTCACCAAACTAGGTAAATCTGCCATTGCTGGAACCAACTACAAAATACATTACAATTGGATGTTCTGGTGCCGCTCTGGCAATTTAAAATTGATTGAGGAACTTCTTACTGAGAAAAGTAACTGTTTTTCTTGAATATTTGTGTTGTCCTTTATTTTAGTTTGTTACATCATATCTAACTTTAATTTGGTTTTGTCTTGAATTGAATATGCAGGGCTCTCTGTTGAAAGATTTCTGGTCTCACTGGGGACTCCCTGTTTAACCTTTACAGCCCAGGGGTTCCGCTAGCGGAACACCCACAACATTCCGCTGAAAAGGCAGCGCGCGAAATTCAAAAATATATTTTTAGAAATATTTAACTTTCACACAACCTCTTGACAATATAGGAGGTGCTGTTTCAACTTTGTAAAATATTGTTCCCAAATTAAACTGCCTAGTACTCAATTCTTGCTCGTACAATATGCATATTATTATTACTATTGGATAGAAAACACTCTCTAGTTTCTAAAACCGTTTGAATTATTTCTCTGAGTGAAACAGAACTGCAGCACACTTCCTGTCAAGATGTGAGATTTCTGAAATCGAGGTCTCTGTTCCAGGGTCGGTTTATAAATTCCCTTGTAAGCTATGGGGCTACATGCACTGCATACGCCTTCCCCTAGATGTCAGTAAGCGGTGAGACTTTGAATGGAGTGGATAGCACCATCTGGGGGAGTATAAAGCCTCTTGGAACGGAAGGACCGACCTTTTCGACGCGGGGCCTGACGCAGGAGGGACACCAGCATGGCGTCCTGGAAAGCTTTCGGTTTAGCAGTTCTATATTTCCCGCTCTTATTTAATTTGTTTTTTGTCTTAACTTCATAAGGTAGTTAATTTAAACCGACTTATAGCAGTTTATATCAGTTTATTGCGATTTTCTGGAGTTTCTTTGTCAGGCGTTATCGCGAGTTGGGCACCTCTCCGGTACATCGCTGGCGTTAGCAGCTAATTCTACAGGAGTAGAGGACATCTTTCAACCAAAAGACGATTGTTCTGGACAAAGGACCACTTGCCCAAGATTCTGAAGGAAGCTCATCAAAAAGTAAGAGCTATTTATGATGTTAATTCGTATTTCTGTGGAAGAATGTAAAATTATTAGTCCGCCATTCATTTCGGCATGGTCTCGCTGTAACGCACGCTGTATGTCGAGTAACGTTAATTTTAAAAATCTAATACAGCGGTTGCATTAATAACTAATGTATCTTTCATTTGCTGTCCAACCTGTATTTTTTAGTCAAGTTTACGATTAGTTATCGATTAGATTAGGTGCCTCTCGAAGATGGCGCCGGACAGATTGCTTCAAGTTTGGCCACAATTCACATTGTATAACCACGATTTGTGCCGCTAAATATGCACATTTTCGAACAAATCCTATATGCATTGTGTAATATGATGTTACAGGACTGTCATCTGATGAAGTATATGAAGGTTAGTCAAAAATTATATATCTTTTGCTGGTTTGTTAGGATCGCTAACCTTTGCTGCTGGTAAACGGCTTGTGTTTCTGGCTATCGAAATTGTGATAGCTACCTATGCAGGAAAAAAATGGTGGGAAAAAAAAGTTGTGTCTTTTGCTATGGTGGTTAGCTAATAGAAATACATATTGTGTCTTCCCTGTAAAACATTTAAAAAATCAGAAATGATGGCTGGATTCACAAGATCTGTATCTTTCATCTGGTGTCTTGGACTTGTGATTTCATGATATTTAGATGCTAGTATTTACTTGTGGCGCTATGCTAGGCTATGCTAGTCAGCTTTTTTACTGATGAGGGTGCTCCCGGATCCGGGATGAGTACTAAGTAGAGGTTAACAAGTTCAATACAGCAAATGAAAGATAAACATCTTGTTAATCTACCCATAGTGTCCGATTTCAAAAATGATTTACAAGTGAAAGCACAACATATGATTATGTTAGGTCAGAGACAAGTCACACACACAGCCATTTTTTCAGCCAACAATAGGAGTTAGAAAAAGCAGAAATATAGTTAAAATGAATCACTAACCTTTGATTATCTTCATCAGATGGCAGTCATAGGACATCATGTTATACATGTATTGTGTGTTTTGTTCGATAACATTTACATTACATTTAAGTCATTTAGCAGACGCTCTTATCCAGAGCGACTTACAAATTGGAAAGTTCATACATATTCATCCTGGTCCCCCCGTGGGGAATGAACCCACAACCCTGGCGTTGCAAGCGCCATGCTCTACCAACTGAGCCACACGGGACGATAATGTGCATATATATATAAAAATCTCAGTTTACATTGGCGCGTTACGTGCAGTAATGTTTTGATTCCAAAACATCTGGTGATTTTGCAGAAATACTCATAATAAACATTGATAAAAGATGCAAGTGTTATTCACATAATTAAAGATAAACTTATCCTCTATGCAACCGCTGTGTCAGATTTCAAAAAAACTTTACGGAAAAATAATAATCTGACAACGGCGCTCGGAGCCCAATCCAGCCAAAGAAATAGCCGCCATTTTAGCGTCAACAGAAGCTACAAAAACACTATAAATATTCACTTACCTTCGAATAACTTCATCAGAAGGCACTCCCAGGAATCCCAGTTCAACAATAAATGACTGATTTGTTCCATAAAGTTCCATAAAGCCCATCATTTAGCCACTTGTTGTTAGCATGTTCAGCCCAGTAATCCATCTTCATGACGCACGAGCAATCCCTCCAGACAAAAACTCAAAGTTCCGTTATAGGTCGCAGAAACAAGTCAAATGATGTATGCAATCCATATTTAGGATGTTTTTAAAATTAATCAACAATAGGATCCAACCAGAGAATTTCATTGTCTGAAGAAAAAGCATTGGAACGAGAGCATAGTCTCTCATGACCGCGCATAATGAGACCGAGGATTTCTGCAGACCACTCAGTAAAATAGCTCCTATGAGCTCTCCCTTATAGTAGAATCCTACAACCAGAATCTAAAGATGGTGACATCTAGTGGAAGCACTAGGAAGTGTTTGCACATCCATAACTAACAGGGATATCAATTGGCATTGTTTTTAAAATCGAGTTCTCACTTCCTGTTTGGATTTCTTCTCAGGTTTTTGTCTGCCATATGAGTTCTGTTATACTCTCAGACATAATTCAAACGGTTTTAGAAACTTCAGTGTTTTCTATCCAATAGTAATAATAATATGCATATATTATCATCTGGAACAAAAGTGAAAATGCTGCCCCCTATCCCAAAGCAACATTTTGCAAATTGGATATTTAGGAGAGGGATGATTTGCAGTCAGAGACAAATAAATGGGTAATCAACATTTATTGAAAATGAAAATGCTAAATTCTCGCTGAGAATGGTATGCCCACATTGCTCCTTTGTGTTTTCAGCTATGATATATTTTTCTGATTGCAAGCTGACTGTTTTGATCATAACACTTTTAGGTAAAAAATAATTTTAAATAGTATTTTTTTGGGGGTGGGGCTTGCCTGTATTGCTTGTTATTAGTTTGAAACAATGTACAAATAAAATATCATTGAGCTAATAAAGCCGCATACAAACATGGTCTCTTTTTTGCTTTGTTGTGTAAGGCAGCTCCAAAATGTAGGTATTTCAGCCTAGCTCAGTGCTTTCTGTGGTGGTGGGGCTAGCCAGCAGAAAATACAGAGCGTTGCGCCTGATTGGCTCAGTTTTCTGTTATGATTGGCTCAGTTTTCTGTCACTCATGGGACAGTACATCATCAATAATTGTAAGGTTAGAGCTCGAAAAATTTTGCCTCTTGTGTTCTGCCATAGAGTTATATTAGAAGTGCCCATGCAAGAAGGCTCAAGGTCTTTGACATCAAATCACGTTACATCTACAGTAGCTTTGATTAGACTGTCAAAATATTAGCTAGCAGTCATCAAGTCGACAATCTACTGGCAAATCCTTCTTAATCCGTGTCATATGAAGATAAATAATTAAGAGAAATTATAGATAAAACATATCGGTGCTCATCGGCCATTGCACATAAAGATCACACAACAAGTTGGAAATCGCAAATTCAACAATGAGTCGCTTGGAAGGAATCAGTGGCTAACCGCAAGTGTTGCCAAGAAACCACTAACGTTAGCCTGCTATTCAATGGAGTGGCTGTGTTTTTCCCCCCGAGTTCCCACCAACAGAGAACCACCTTCACAAGTGCCACCTTCACAAGGTGAGTCCAAAAATGTCTTGTATGCTGCTGCATAAATTATGTCATGCAAGGGATAAATGTATACTGTTAAGAAAGTAATACTAAGTGTATGTTGTGTAGTAAGCTGTTAGTAGCCCATGTGCCTCACCCTAAATATGTGGTCTATTTTCACCAACGGTATTGTAAACACATCGTTTGTGGCCGGGTGTGCACTTGTTTGGCTACGTTTTTTTGTACATCTTTGCCAGTGCTACTGATAGTAGTTGTGGTGCTTGGCTTGCACGTGCCAATTCAGCACACACAACATTGTATAATAGAATTGTGTTATTTGAAGTGTCAAATTAAAAGCTTATTTAACGCGTCAAATAGTGTTATGGCGTGTATCTTTATTGACACGCAAAGACCCATACAGAGTTCAATGTGCCTCACCCTAATAATTTGTTCTACCACTTAATTTTGCCTACTGTTCCAACTTGGTGGTGCACAAATAGCCTATAACCTGTTTTAGGGAAATGTAATCATCAAATATTGTAAGAGCTTTCGTTGTCTGTTTATTTGCGCCTTTTATTTATCCTACGGTTCTGACGTGTATAGGGTGTGCACTGTAAGAACTGCCCGTGTTCTGTATTCTGTTGCTGTACATTTCAAAAGTGCTGAACAAATAGTTATATTGACTATGTCCGTCGTCACTTGCTCATTAATGTCTTAATCAAATTTATGGATTGCCTCTTATGCACTTGTCGTCCCCTTATGCCATAGTTTGAACATTTCAGTAGAAACTACATTTGTTTAAGCAAGTCAGCCATATTTCCCGAATGTATTTTATATAGCCCTTCATACATCAGCTGATATCTCAAAGTGCTGTACAGAAACCCAGCCTAAAACCCCAAACAGCAAGCAATGCAGGTGTAGAAGCGCGGTGGCTAGGAAAAACTCCCTAGAAAGGCCAAAACCTAGGAAGAAACCTAGAGAGGAACCAGGCTATGAGGGGTGGCCAGTCCTCTTCTGGCTGTGCCGGGTGGAGATTATAACAGAACATGGCCAAGATGTTCAAATGTTCATAAATGACCAGCATGGTCAAATAATAATAATCACAGAGATGCAGCGGTCTAAGCCACTGCATCTCAGTGTAAGAGGCATCACTGCAGTCCCTGGTTTGAATCCAGGCTGCATCACATCCGGCTGTGATTGGGAGTCCCATAGGGCGATGTCAGGGTTTGGCTGGGGTAAGCCGTCATTGTAAATAAGAATATCTATTTTTTTGAAGCAGTAAATGATGCTGAATGAACTGTTTCGCGGTCAGACAAGGCTCCGCTGAAAGCCAGCTGTAGCAGTGATTAGCTGTTAAAGGCCCTAACAGTTTTTTAGTCACCGTTTGTCACCGTCATAGTACAATTAATGTATTCTTTAGTGTTGTGTTGTGTTGTGTAGTGGCTTTTTTGGCATGCATCCCAATTTTTTTATTTTGTTTGCCCCACCAATTTTTACTAAAATTGCCACAGACCTAAATGCACTACTACCTTCAATTTGGCTCAATTTACATTTCCAATTTCCCAACCTGATATAGCCTTCCAGACTATAAGGGCTCTGCGTCTCAACCAATAGCCAACACAGGCTAATTACCCCAAGCAGGGCTACAGCAACTTCCGGAGAGGGTCAGGCTCTTGGGATTTCCGGTGGCCACATATCGTTCTGGGTTATACTTCGCAACAGCAGTGGAACCCTATAGTTTTTCAATGAATTTTTGTGGTGATTAAATATCAATAATTTAGAAATGATCAGAATAAATGTTCTGTATATTCTCAAGTTGAAAAAACGGACACATCCAGCTTACTTAAGCAAAGGCAGCTGCACTGCGCGATATTTGTCACGCGGCACCCAGACCCCCAAACAACTTCCTATTTGTACTTGACCTTTCACCCCCAACTAGGAGAGGAGAGGTAGGCTACTGAACTTCAAGAATTGCATTCTGTGTGTAAATAATGTGTGAAAAATGTGTTTTTAATACAATAGGTAGGCTAACTCATACAAAGCAAAAAGACAACCATTTCAAATTATCTGCAGGACACAAAACCTTTTTCATCCCATAAGTGTCTGTCTGACCGCCCACTTCCGCCCTCAGCATGAATAAAATGCCAACTGTGCTGTAATGATCTCTGTCACGACACGCAGGTCCTGCGTGCATCGCACAGGAACGAAGCCCTCTAGCTTGGTCCTTCTTTTTCTGGGGGTTTAATACAGAGTGGGTTTGACCATGATGGTTTCAGGACAGTGGGTTGTATAAGGGAGGAAAGAAGGAAAGGAGAATGGGGGATGGAGGGACTTGCGGGCAGTTGGTTCAGAAGAACCACAATAACTGTATACAAAAAATGTCATTATACCACCACCCAAAAGGGCACTTGGCGAGTGGGAGAGGGGCATGTGCATCTGCTCAGCACAGGTAGACTCCTTTCTGGGCATGTGCCTGCATGGAGAGAAAAGGGAATGGGAGGGAGGAATGGAGGGGTAGTTGGTAGGTCAGTATCGCTGATCTAAGCGGTGGGGTTGAAGGCCCCATGGAAACCGTAGGGAACGTTGACAGGCACCTCAGCTCTCCCCAGCTCCTCCCATGTCCTGGCATTCAGAACCAGGAGGAATGTCCTCTTATCCTGGATAGAGAGATAGAACCTTCCATATTCATCGACATCAACACTCAAGAACATTAAAGATGAACCTCTATCAACATTCTAAATTAATCTTTATCAATACCGTATAAGTATGGCAAGGTTCTGAAATGCTGTAACTTGAGGTTGCTGCCCAGTGAATGTCCCCAAATGACCCTAATGAATGGGTGAGTAAACTGAACAACCTGAAGAGGCTTGTGGTATGAATATGATTGATGACAAGTTTAAGTTATTTTCAATGAAAATGAAAACCACCATGTTAAAATAAAATATCACATTTTCTCTAGCCCTTTACACTTACCCGTATATGGGTTAGAAATGGAAGATATTGAATGATATGAAATGCAGCGGCTGTACAGTAACATGCATTACATGATATTAGAGCTCAGAGTCTCTGCCTCAAATCGCTGTAGGGGTTTTGACTGACAGCTGCTCTGAACTTGAGCACCGCGGGCGACAAGAAGTTGCCCCCATCCCTCCCGCTATTTGGGCCACTTTTGCAAATGTTTTGTTTAGAGCCCTACCGATAACTAATTTGACTGATATTAGCCTTTATTCCACAGATAAAGCGCCGATATTAGTAGTTGGTTTTCGGAAATCTGCAATGGGGCTGGCAGGTAACCTAGTGGTTAGAGTGTTGGACCAGTAACCGAAAGGTTGCTAGATCAAATCCCCAAGGTGAAAATCTGTCGTTCTGCCCCTGAACAAGGCAGTTAACCCACTGTTCCTAGGCCGTCATTGTAAATAAGAAAGTTGTTCTTTAATTGGCTTGCATAGTTAAAAAAAGGTTAAATAAAAAATCGTGAATTGGTGTTATAATTTTTATGGATATATACAAAGAAACGTACATTGAAAAAAGGTCAAAAAAACGAAGTGGAGCTATTTTGCAGTCTTTCCAGCTTCAGTTTGAAGTGATTGTGCTTGCTGTGTTTTTGGTTAGTTCCTCTGCACAACAGTGTCCTGACGAGAGAGCACATTTTCTATGCCAGGTGAAATCACACCTCATTAGCTCATTGTTATGGATGTATCCAAATAAATCCCACTAGAAAACAGCTTAAACAAATGCAAATGCAGCTACTGTTATTATTCTGGCTGCATTGTTTGACGTGACTAAGTTAGCCATAGTTGGCTAGCTAACAAGCAAGGGATAATGCTATCCAGTATGGACTGGGTCGCCGTCCATAGATACAAAACAAGAAGACTGAACGACTGGGTCACGTCTCTGGCTCCTGAACCGATAGAACGAGCAACCAGCCGGCTTGGGTAGCAACCCTAGATTTGTGTCGAGACTATATCTTCATCGGGATAGGGGGCGGTGTTTCCACTTTGAACAAATTGCGTGCACAATTTATTATTACTATTGTATAGAAAACACTCTGAAGTTTCTAAAACTGTTTGAATTATTTCTGTAAGTATAACAGAACTCATTTGGCAGACAAAAACCTGAGAAGAGGTCAAAACAGGAAATGAGAACTCGATTTTCAAAACAGTGTCAAATGACACCCCTTCTAGATATGACTGAACAAACACTGCCTAGGGCTTCCACTAGATGTCACCGTCTTTATATTTTAGTCTTATGATTCTACTATAAAGGAGGGGCTCATAGGAGCTGTTTTAGTGAGTGGTCGTCAGAAATTTCAGTCTGGTTTTGCGCGCTCACGAGAGAAAGTGCTCTCGTTCCAATGCTCTTTCTTCAGACAATGAAATTCTCCGGTTGGATCCTTATTGATGATTAATCTTGCCACTATAGGGGGTGCTGTTTCAACTTCGACATTTATCGTTCCCAAATTAAACTGCCTCGTACTCAATTCTTGCTTGTACAATATGCATATTATTATTACTATTGGATAGAAAACAATCTGTAGTTTCTAAAACCGTTTGAATTATGTCTGTGGGTGAAACAGAACTCATTCTGCAGCGAAATTCATGACAGGAACTGCGAAGGTCTGAAAACGAGGCTCTGTTCTCAGATCAGTTTAAAGCTCTGTATGTATCCTATGGGTCGACATGAACTGCACCCGCCTTCCCCTGGATGTCAGTAACCAATGAGAATTGGAATGGAGTTTCTACGCAGATCTCAGACCTTATAAAACCCCAAGGAACGGAGGGAGCTCTCTTTTTGACGTTCGTCATGACGCAAAGCAAGACCTCAGGACGGCATTTTGAAACGCTCAGTTATTGGCCTTAGATATATCCGTCTGTAATTTAATTCGATATAGGTGTTAGAAACATCATAACGAAGTTATTTTAAACCGAGTTATATCAGTTTATATCAGTATATTGCGATTTTCGGAATTTCCTTAGTATTGCGTTTTGAACATTTGGGCATGTCTGCGCCACATAGCTATTGTTAGCTGCTAGTTCCAAAGTTGAAGAGGACGTTTTACAAACGAGCAACGATTCTTTTGGACAAAGGACAACTTGCCCAAGATTCTGATGGAAGCTAGTCCAAAAGTAAGAGCTATTTATGATGTTATTCTGTATTTATGTGGAAAAATGTAAAAGGATTTGTCCGCCATTATTGCGGCACTGGTCTGGCTGTAACGCACACTGTATGTCTAGTAAAGTTAATTTAAAAAATCTAACACAGCGGTTGCATTAATAACTAATGCATCTTTCATTTGCTGTCCAACCTGTATTTTTTAGTCAAGTTTACGATTATTTATCGATTAGATTAGGTGCCTCTCCAAGATGGCGCCGGCCAGAATGCATGAAATGCTGCTACTGATCACATTGTATAACCACGATTTGTGCTGCTAAATATGCACATTTTCGAACAAAACCTATATGCATTGTGTAATATGATGTTACAGGACTGTCATCTGATGACGTTTATCAAGGTTAGTCCAATTATATATCTTTTGCTGGATTGTTACGATCGCTAACATTTGCTGCTGGTAAATGCGGTTGTGTTTCTGGCTATTGTGGTACGCTAATATAATGCTATATTGTGTTTTCGCTGTAAAACACTTAAAACATCTGACATATTGGCTGGATTCACAAGATGTTGGGCTTTCATTTGCTGTGCGCTGTGTATTTTTCAGAAATGTTTTATGATGAGTAATTAGGTATTTGACGTTGGTCTCTGTAATTATTCTGGCTGCTTCGGCACTATTTCAGATTGCAGCTGCAATGTAGAACTGTGATTTATACCTGAAATATGCACATTTTTCTAAAAAAACATATGCTATACAATAAATATGTTATCAGACTGTCATCTGATGAAGTTGTTTCTTGGTTAGTGGCTATTTATATCTTTATTTGGTCGAATTTGTGATAGCTACTGATGGAGTAAAAAACTGGTGGAGTAAAAAAAGTGGTGTCTTTTGCTAACGTGGTTAGCTAATAGATTTACATATTGTGTCTTGCCTGTAAAACATTTTAAAAATCAGAAATGATGGCTGGATTCACAAGATGTGTATCTTTCATCTGGTGTCTTGGACTTGTGATTTAATGATATTTAGATGCTAGTATTTACTTGTGACGCTATGCTAGGCTATGCTAGTCAGCTTTTTTACTGATGGGGGTGCTCCCGGATCCGGGTTTGGGAGGAATTAGAGGTTAATGTAGAACACATACTAAATATGGATTGCAAACATAATTTGACCTGTTTCTACGACCTGTAACGGAACTTTTTGTGTTTTTGTCTGGAGGGATTTCTCGTGCGTCATGAAAATGGATTCCTGGGCTGAACATACTAACAACAAGTCGCTAAATGATGGGCTTTATGGAACTTTTCAGTCATTTATTGTCGATCTGGGAATCCTGGGAGTGCCTTCTGATGAAGTTATTCGAAGGTAAGTGCATATTTATAGTGTTTTTGTAGCTTTTGTTGACGCCAAAATGGCGACTATTTCTTTGGCTGAATTGTGCTCTAAACGCCGTTCTCAGATTAATCTTTTTACGTAAAGTTTATTTTGAAATCTGACACAGCGGTTGCATAGAGGATAAGTTTATCTTTAATTATGTGATTAACACTTGCATCTTTTATCAATGTTTATTATGAGTATTTCTGCAAAATCACCAGAAGTTTTGGAATCAAAACATTACTGCACGTAACGCGCCAATGTAAACCGAGATTTTTTTTATATATATATATGCACATTATCGAACAAAACATAAATGTATTGTGTAACATGATGTTATATGACTCATCTGATGAAGAATTTCAAAGGTTAGTGATTAATTCTATCTCTATTTGGGGTTTTTGTGAAAGCTACCTGTGCTGTGAAAGAAATGTCTGTGCTTTTTTGTATTTGGTGGTGAGCTAACATAAATATACGTGGTGTTTTCGCTGTAAAACATTTAAATAATCGGACATGTTGGCTGGATTCACAAGATGTTTATCTTTCATTTGCTGTATTGGACTTGTTAATGTGTGAAAGTTAAATATTTCGGAAAAATATTTTTGAATTTCCTGCGCTGCCTTTTCAGTGGAATGTGGGGGGGGTTCCGCTAGCGGAACGTGTGTCCTAGACAGGATATCTTGTGGAAGGATGAAATAGTATGAATAAATTAATCAAAATAACAGGTAATGAAAATATGTCAATCATTATTTGAATATGTTGGTAACCCCTTGTATAAAGTGATAACGCCCTCGAAGATATATTGGCCTCAACTTCGTCTCGGCCCTAACAACACCCGTTCCAATATATCCTCCAAACACTGGCTTCTTGGGGGGCTCCCGGGTGGCTAAGCAGTCTAAGGCACTGCATCACACTACAGATCCTGTCTCGATTCCAGGCTGTATCAGGTCAGGTCAGGTCAGGTTGGTTGGGGCTCACCTAGTCAGTTGTACAACTGAATGCCTTCAACTGAAATGTGTCTTTAACCCTTTAACCCTCTGAATCAGAGAGGTGTGGGGAGCTGCCTTAATCGACATCTTCGGCGCCCGGGGAACAGTGGGTTAACTGCCTTGCTCAGGGGCAGAACGACAGATTTTTACCTTGTCAGCTCAGGGATTCGATCCAGCAACCTTTTGGTTACTGATCCAAAGCTCTAAGCACTAGGCTACTTGACATCACAACCAGTTGTAATTGGGAGTCCCATAGGGCGGCACACAATTGGCCCAGCGTCGTCCGGGTTAGGGTTTGGCCGGGGTAGGCTGTCATTGTAAATAAGAATTTGTTCTTAACTGACTTGCCTAGTTAAATAAAATAAATGTAAAAATATATATTGGGCATTTTCACTTAATTATGACATGGTAATGACCGTGTCATAATCTGTTATTATGATAATTGTCAAGTAAGTGTTACCAAAACATTTTGGTAATAAACAGTTGAGCTGCTCTTGTCATAACAAGCTCTCATTGCAAGGTTGGCATAAAGTTTTTTTTACATTACCTTTGACTGTTGTAAAGCCCTGTAGTGAATCTACTCAATACAGTTGCTGATGCTGACGTTTAGTTGTGACATTAAGAATTGCATGTTAATGCATAGTTTGTGAACAAAGTTCAATTCATTCAGCCTTCTTATTTATTTTTGTGCTTTTGGTGCTTCAGCATAAACACTTCTGCATTCTTATCCACTGCCAAAAATAGGTACAACTTAAAAATGTGTCGAAGAAGGTAAACTGAACAAGTGTTTTGTATTTAATTTCGTATTTATAGAGGACATAAAATAAATTATTCATACCTATTGTATTCATACCTATTGACTTATTCCTTATTTTGTTGTGTTACAGGCTGCATTCAACATTTATTAAATAGATTCATCACCCATCTACGCTCAATACCCCATAATGACCAAGTGGAAACATGTATTTTTTAGAAATGTTTAGAAATGTTTTAAATGAAATACAGATATATCGAATTTACATTCACACCCCTGAGTAAATACTTGTTAGAATCACCTCAGGCATCGATTACAGGTGTGAATCTTTACGGGTAAGTCTCTAAGAGCTCCGCACACCTGGAGTGTACAATATTTCAAGCCGATTTAAGTCAAAACTATAACTAGGCCAATCAGGAACATTTAATGTCGTCTTGGTAAGCAACTCCACTTTATATTTGGCATTGTGTTTTAGGCTAGGGTCCTGCTGAAAGGTGAATGTGTCTCCCAGTGTTTGTTGGAAAGTAGACTGAAGCAGGTTTTCCTCTAGGATTTTGTCTTAGCTTGGTTCTTGTACGCTCAGCCCTAATTTATGTGCTCTCTGACACCTGGAGTTGGAAGACAGCGGACAAAGCCGAACAACTAGTCAGCCCGTCAAAGGTCAAATACACTGCTAAAAAAAATAAAGGGAACACTTAAACAACACAATGTAACTCCAAGTCAATCACACTTCTGTGAAATCAAACTGTCCACTTAGGAAGCAACACTGATTGACAATAAATTGCACATGCTGTTGTGCAAATGGAATAGACAACAGGTGGAAATTATAGGCAATTAGCAAGACACCCCCAATAAAGGAGTGGTTCTGCAGGTGGTGACCACAGACCACTTCTCAGTTCCTATGCTTCCTGGCAGATGTTTTGGTAACTTTTGAATGCTGGCGGTGCTTTCACTCTAGTGGTAGCATGAGACGGAGTCTATAACCCACACAAGTGGCTCAGGTAGTGCAGCTCATCCAGGATGGCACATCAATGCGAGCTGTGGCAAGAAGGTTTGCTGTGTCTGTCAGCGTAGTGTCCAGAGCATGGAGGCGCTACCAGGAGACAGGCCAGTACGTCAGGAGATGTGGAGGAGGCCGTAGGAGGGCAACAACCCAGCAGCAGGACCGCTACCTCCGCCTTTGTGCAAGAAGGAGAAGGAGGAGCACTGCCAGAGCCCTGCAAAATGACCTCCAGCAGGCCACAAATGTGCATGTGTCTGCTCAAACGGTCAGAAACAGACTCCATGAGGGTGGTATGAGGGCCTGACGTCCACAGGTGGGGGTTGTGCTTACAGCCCAACACCGTGCAGGACGTTTGGCATTTGCCAGAGAACACCAAGATTGGCAAATTCGCCACTGGCGCCCTGTGCTCTTCACAGATGAAAGCAGGTTCACACTGAGCACATGTGACAGACGTGACAGTCTGGAGACGCCGTGGAGAACGTTCTGCTGCCTGCAACATCCTCCAGCATGACCGGTTTGGCGGTGGGTCAGTCATGGTGTGGGGTGGCATTTCTTTGGGGGGCCGCACAGCCCTCCATGGGCTCGCCAGAGGTAGCCTGACTGCCATTAGGTACCGAGATGAGATCCTCAGACCCCTTGTGAAACCATATGCTGGTGCGGTTGGCCCTGGGTTCCTCCTAATGCAAGACAATGCTAGACCTCATGTGGCTGGAGTGTGTCAGCAGTTCCTGCTAGAGGAAGGCATTGATGCTATTGACTGGCCCGCCCGTTCCCCAGACCTGAATCCAATTGAGCACATCTGGGACATCATGTCTCGCTCCATCCATCAACGCCACGTTGCACCACAGACTGTCCAGGAGTTGGCGGATGCTTTAGTCCAGGTCTGGGAGGAGATCCCTCAGGAGACCATCCGCTACCTCATCAGGAGCATGCCCAGGCGTTGTAGGGAGGTCATACAGGCACGTGGAGGCCACACACACTACTGAGCCTCATTTTGACTTGTTTTAAGGACATTACATCAAAGTTGGATCAGCCTGTAGTGTGGTTTTCCGATTTAATTTTGAGTGTGACTCCAAATCCAGACCTCCATTGGTTGATAAATTTGATTTCCATTGATAATTTTTGTGTGATTTTGTTGTCAGCACATTCAACTATGTAAAGAAAAAAGTATTTAATAAGAATAGTTCATTCATTCAGATCTAGGATGTGTTATTTTAGTGTTCCCTTTATTTTTTTGAGCAGTGTATTTACTTCCCACTACAATCTATTCCATTTTTTTTTTTATCCTGAAAAACTCCCTAGTCCTTGCCGATGACAAGCATTCCCATGAAATGATGCAGCCACCACCATGATTGAAAATATGAAGAGTGGTACTCAGTAATGTGTTGTTTTGGATTTGCCACAAACATACAACTTAGTATTCAGGACATAGAGTTAATTTCTTTGCCACATGTTTTGCAGTTTTAGTTTAGTTTCTTATTGCAAACAGGATGAATGTTTTGAAATAACTATTCTGTACATGCTTCCTTCTTTTCACTTTGTAATTTAGGTTAGTATTCTTGAGTAACAATGGTGATTCATCCTCAGTTTCTTCCTATCACAGCCACTAAACTCTAACTGTTTTAAAGTCACCATTCCTTGAGCGGTTTCCTTCCTCTCCCTTCCTCTCTGGCAACTGTGCACTCATGACTCCATTCTCCATTTTATGCGCACCAAAATTACAATCTACTTCTCTGAATTGCCTTGTGAAAGCCTAACACCGTAAGATCCTTTTTGATGATTTAGCTAGTCATGTTGGCAATAGAATGACCTATGACCTTTACCTCAGTGGGTGTGACCACCACGGACAGGATGACCCCATCGTCCTCCTCCACTGCGTCTGGCGAGGGGACGAACACAGGCTCTGAGGGGAACAAACCCTTCTGGTACCACACCTTGAGACAGAGAGAGAGCAGAGAGCAGAGATGCATACTGGTGAGGACTTAAAAAGGTAAATATGGAAAAACACCAAAAATCCTTGTAAAGTGCAAGAAAAAAAGTTGCCTATTTTCAGAGAATAATAAGTACATGATACGTATTTGATTAATCTCAATACTCCTAACTTTCCGAACCACAATCAACAGACAAAATAGTATCCTTCGGTAGGTGGGAGTTGGGCTCTTTGGTCTGTGTTCAAAGTTTATCATGACGTGTAACGTCTCAGTCTCTAGCAGTGCAGAAATTTGACGAAGTGACTTGTTGGAAAGGTGGAATCCTATGACGGTGCCACAGTGAAAGTCACTGAGCTCTTCAGTCAGGCCCTTCTACTGCCAATGTTTGTCAAAGGAGATTGCATGGCTGTGTGCTCGATTTTATACACCTGTCAGGAACGGGTGTGGCTGCAATAGCCAAATCCACTAATTTGAAGGGGTGTCCACATTTGTATATATAATGTGCTAATACCATCACATTTCCTGCAGTACACATGGATACCTATGAGGAATTCAAAGCAATCATGAAGGTAGCAATAAAGATGGTTGGGGGTTTCCACAGCGTAGTTTGAAATGTGAGTTCCAGGACCAAGGCAGGGGTTAAGTGAGGTGTATTATGAGACACTAGTAAAATATGCAGTTCTTTGTACAAGTCTGTTCATTTTCCGAGAGACTAAACACTGTCCTGAGGTTGAATTAATGTTGGTGTTGTTGGCCACTCTTAAACCTTATGGACACATGGCCCTCTAATCTCAATAAGACAGAAAGCATAGGAGTCCTAATCTAGGACCACCTGTCCATATAATCTTATCCCTTATGATATGAAAGGCAAAACTGATTCTAGATCTACACTCCTACTCTAAGACATTTCTGAATACAGGCCCTGGAATTACCTGGTCAATTTGATAATCAGTTTGTAAGATTATCAATATACTGAACAAACAATAATTCTATATCTTTGATTATAGATACTCTTGCCAGATATAAAGCTTCCCCGCCACAACCACAGCCTGAAAACATGCATCAAGCTATGTCAATGTTTTCGACCCTTTGTTCTCCCCAGACCCTAAATGTGATTGAGGAGCAAGTTAATACTATCCAGTATGTAGAATCTAATAACTTGATTAGAGAACATGAGGTAAGTTAAATATCAGCCATCACTAATTTATTCATCTCATTAATGTACTGTGAAACTAATGAATCATAGAAGCCATTCTTGACGGTATACCTGCCGAATCTACACAGTGCATGGAGGCTGAAACTCTTGTCCACTGGACGCGATGGCCTAAAGCTTGTAGGTATCCCTTCATAATTCGATAACCAATATGAGGAGTACTAGCGTTCACAGATGTTACTAGGTTGTCCAACTCTTCGTTAGTAAGGTTACAATAGGTTCCTTTGATATACTGTACATGCCACATTTTTGCATCCGCCAGATAACTGTACTTCTTGAAATGCACATAGGTTTAGCAATGCAAGAGATTGGGAGAAACATATCTATAAGGTTTTTCAGGTACTTTCTTGACAGCATGAGCATCCCGAGATCTGGTAGCCCTGGGTCGTGAGTCCACCATGAGTCCACCAAGACAGGAAGAATCCTCAGTGTGTTTGTTTACCCCTCTAACATTCAACCTGGCATTTCTGCATTACACAACCCGAGTCGTGTTGATAACCTATGAAGTTAACTTTATTCACTATCAAAGTATCCTTTGACACATCACATTCTTTAGCACAAGATTTCTGAACAGGTCTCAAAACCATACCAAGACCAACAGAAGCACCATCCCCGACATTAAGTCCACTTAGTACAGGAGCAGCCATGGAAGCTCCATCATTCCTTACTGTAGTTCCACCAATATGTTTTACAGCTCCTGCATACAATACATCATGACTGATTCTATATCTCTGAGCCTCTCTAGCCTCTCTATGCACCTGGCATCCACCAAATGCTGCACTATGTTCCCCCCCCCCCCCCACAATTACAAAACTTACCCTTCACATTGCTCCCACATTCACCGTAATCATGTTCCCCTCCACTTGGTACATATTTTAGTTTCTTTACACTGAACAGCTACATGTCCCATTCTTTGGCATTTTATAACACTGCAATTGGGATGGGACAAATTCTCTGACATTGAAACTAAGGAATCCTGTCCGTACTTCTCCAGGCAAAACCTTGTCAAACCTCCGCAGCACTGATAAGCGTTCACTTCTTTGGCCTTCTGTTTCCAACATTTTGGCCTCAATCACTCTGCCTCCCTATACATTTTCTTTAATATCGTCTATGGACATAGATATTGGGACCCCGGTGATGACTCCCCTCAACCTAGCATAAGCACTGGGGACATAATAGCTTTTAATCTTCTTCCCATTTGCAGAATCTTCCCTTGCTGAGCCTGGCTAATTCAAAATGTGAATAATCTACCATTTCCAAAGAACCAGGCCAATTTGACTTCCCCTCTCTCTTTCTCTACGGAATTGGTTAGTCAGATAGGGTGTAAATGAGGCCCTGTGGTCTCAAATACCGTCACCACTTTCCACTCCGACACACCATTACTCTCGCTTCCTATCATGGCCCTCTACGCTTTCTTTACTATTTTTTAAAATGTTTATTTAACTAGGCAAGTCAGTTAAGAACAAATTCTTATTTACAATGATGGCCTACCCCGGCCAAACCCTAACCCGGAAGACACTGGGCCAATTGTGCGCCGCCCTGTGGCATTCCCAATGACGGCCGATTGTGATACAGCCTGGAATCAAACCAGGGTCTGTAGTGACTCCTGTGCCAATCGTGAGGCCCTACGAGACACCCCACTGCTTTCAGTATCATGGCCTCTCTTCTTCCTATGTCTTTCCACTGCAGACCATTCTGGTCCTTGACCCTCATCCTCCTGCGCCATACCATCAGAACTGACAAACATACTGTTCACATTCCAGCAGAGCTGTTTCTTCTCCAACCTTTTCTCCATTTCATCCGCGCTACTCTCCGCCATTTCCAATGTCAACTTCCAAACTTCTCATGCACCAACAAATCATTCACCCAGTTTGGACTCCGCACTCGGAATTGTACAGGCGTGAAGTAATTCAAACAAAACTCACATTTTGCACGCCGCAACACAACACAACCTCCAAGCAAGCACTTCCTCCGGTCTCCCATGAGGGCCAACCACAATCACCAATTAGCTCTAGGCAATGCTGTGACTCCAATACTGTGGCTCCTTGTACATGCCCATTCCCCCTAACCCCACCAACATTGGACTCGGTAGCAGTGAAACACATTCTCTGGATTGATTTTATAACTTAACCTTTATTTAACTAGGCAAGTCAGTTAATATGGCTGGGGGCAGTATTGAGTAGCTTGGATGAATAAGGTGCCCAGAGTAAACTGCCTGCTACTCGGTCCCAGAAGCTAAGATATGCATATTATTAGTATATTTTGATAGAAAACACTCTGACGTTTCTAAAACTGTTTGAATGATGTCTGTGAGTATAACAGAACTCATATGGCAGGCAAAAACCTGAGAAAAAATCCAACCAGGAAGTTGGAAATCTGAGGTTTGTAGTTTTTCAACTCATCGCCTATCGAATATACAGTGGGATATTGGTCATATTGCACTTCCTAAGTCTTACATCTAGATGTCAACAGTCTTTAGAACCTTGTTTGATGCTTCTACTGTGAAGGAGGGGGGAATGAGGGCTCTTTGAGTCAGGGGTCTGGCAGAGTGCCATGAGCTGACAACGCGCGTTCACGTGAGAGTTAGCTTGCGTTCCATTGCATTCCTGAAGACAAAGGAATTCTCTGGTTGAAACATTATTGAAGATTTATTATAAAAACATCCTACAGATTGATTCTATACATCGTTTGACATGTTTCTACGGACTGTAACGGAACCTTTGGACTTTTAATCTGCTCGTGCCTCATGAATTTGGATTACTGGGCTAAACACGCGGACAAAAATGAGGTATTTGGACATAAATTATGTACTTTATCGAACAAATCAAACATTTATTGTGGAACTGGGATTCCTGGGAGTGCATTCTGATGAAGATCATCAAAGGTAAGTGAATATTTATAACGCTATTTCTGACTTCTGTTGACTCCAACATGGTTTTGTTGTCTGAGCGCTGCACTCAGATTATTGCATGGTTTGCTTTTTCCGTAAAGTATTTTTGAAATCTGACACAGCGGTTGCATTAAGGAGAAGTACATCTCTAATTTTGTGCATAACACTTGTATCTTATATTAAAGTTTATGATGACTCTTTCTGTAAATTGATGTGGCTCTCTGCAAAATCACTGGATGTTTTGGAAGCAAAACATTACTGAACGTAACGCGCCAATGTAAACTGAGATTTTTGGATATAAATATGCACTTTATCGAACAAAACATACATGTATTGTGTAACATGAAGTCCTATGAGTGTCATCTGATGAAGATCATCAAAGGTTAGTGATTAATGTTATCTCTATTTCTGCTTTTTGTGACTCCTCTCTTTGGCTGGAAAAATGGCTGTGTTTTTCTGTGACTAGGTGCCAACCTAACATAATTGTTTGTTGTGCTTTCGTCGTAAAGCCTTTTTGAATTCGGACACTGTGGTGGGATTAACAACAAGTTTATCTTTAAAATGGTGTGAAATACTTGTATGTTTGAGGAATTGTAATTGTGAGATTTCTGTTGTTTGAATTTGGCGCCCTGCACATTCACTGGCTGTTGTCAAATCGATCCCGATAACGGGATCTTAGCCGATCTCAGCCATAAGTTAATCTTAGCGCTAGGGGTCAGAATTATATATATATATATTTAAATAACGTGCCCAATGTAAACTGACATTTTCTCTGGCCCAGATCGTAGAATATGCATATCATTTACAGATTATGACAGAAAACACTCAAGTTTCCAAAACTGTCAAAATATTGTCTGTGAGGAAAATAAAACTTAATCTGCAAGCGAAAACCTGAGAAAGTAACCCGGAAGTGATTATTATTATTATTTATTTTTTATCTGTTTCCTGGCCCGTCTAACCTCCATTTAAAGGGGTATCAACCAGATTCCTTTTCCAATGGCTTCCTCAGGCTGCGACCAGGCTTTAGACATAGTTTCAGGCTTTTATTTTGAAAAATGAACAAGTTTTTTCAAAACTAGTCAAGTGTCCTGCGAATAGTTCCTGCGAGAGAGGGGATCCCCATTTTCCTTTTCTCTCTTAAAGAATAGGTTATGGTCCCGTTGAAATATTATCGATTATGTTTGTTATAGACAACCGGAGGATTGATTATAAAAAACTTTTGAAATGAGTTTCGGATACTTTTTGGGATTTGTCGAACGGAACACGGGTTTTGTTTTCTCAAAATAATGCGCAACCCAAATGGCGTTTTTTTGTGTTAAAAGTAAGTACAGAAGTACATCTCTAATTTTGTGCATAACACTTGTATCTTATATTAAAGTTTATGATGACTCTTTCTGTAAATTGATGTGGCTCTCTGCAAAATCACCGGATGTTTTGGAAGCAAAACATTACTGAACGTAACGCGCCAATGTAAACTGAGAAGTGCAAACAGATCCATATTTTACAGGAATTGAATAGGCGATGACTTTAACATCGACCACTCTCAGAATTCTCACTTCCTGTTTTTAGTTTTTTTCACAGGTTTTTGCCTGCCATATGAGTTCTGTTATACTCACAGACATCATTCAAACAGTTTTAGAAACTTCAGAGTGTCTTCTATCCAATAGTAATAATAATATGCATATATTAGCATCTGGGACAGAGTAGGAGGCAGTTCACTATGGGCACGCAATTCAACCAAAAGTGAAAATGCTGCCCCATATATCAAAGAAGTTAAACCATAGTTTATCGGTCCTTGTCGGTGCAAAAAAAGGGCTAAGAGACGTCTGACCTATATATGGAGTTCAGCTGAGATGGTTCACTTGAGAACTGAACATTAGGTCAGATAGAGAACATATCGAAATCAGTGGCTAAGCCTGACTACTGAGCAAAGAAAGTTAAATATATTGAAGTTGTTAGAAAAGTAATTCAATTGCACAAGTTTCTCATAATTCACAAAAAGAATGCATTAGTGATTCTTATTTCCTGCAAATTTCTGAAGAAGTAACACCTGTTTCTGTTCGCCTATGTATTGTTCTTTAGCCAGTTAACTATGGAGCCAATTTCAAAAGAAAAAATAACATGTTTATTTTAATTCCACTGTAAGCAAAAGTTAAGTAATGCACGAGAAACACTTTTCAAGCCACTTCGATACCGTTACAACATAGTTGCTTTTCCGTAGCAAAATAACTTACGAAGCAGGTAAGGAGAATTAACGTAGCAGGAAAATTAGGTTAAGGTTAGGAAAAGAGTTAGGGTTAGCAAAAATGCGCTCCTAACCTGCAATGAAAGTCCCTTCCGGTCATAAATACACTACATGACCTAAAGTATCTAGATACCTGCTTGTCGAACATCTCATTCCAAAACCGTGGACATTAATACAGAGTTGATCCTGCACTTTGCTGCTACAACAGTCTCCACTCTTCTGGGAAGGCTTTCCACATTGCTGCGGGGACTTCCATTCAGCCACAAGAGCATTAGTGAGGTCGGGCACCGATGTTGGGCAATTAGGCCTGGCTCGCAGTCGGCCTTCCAATTCATTCCAAAGGTGTTTGATGGGGTTAAGGTCAGGGCTCTGTGCAGGCCAGTCAAGTTCTTCCACACCAATCTCGACAAACCATTTCACTTTGTGCATGGGGGCATTGTCATGCTTTAACAGGAAAGGGAATTCCCCAAACTGTTTCCACAAAGTTGGAAGCACCGAATCGTCTAGAATTTTATTGTATGCTGTAGTGTTAAGATTTCCCTTCACTGGAACTAAGGGGCCTAGCCTGAACCATGAAAAATAGCCCTAGACCATTATTCCTCCTCCAGCAAACTTTACAGTTGGCACTTTGCATTGGGACAGGTAGCGTTCTCCTGGCATCCGCCAAGCCCAGATTTGTCTGTCAGACTGCCACATGATGAAGTGTGACTCATAACGGCAGGCGGCAGGTAGCCTGGTGGTTAGAGTGTTGGGCCAGTAACCGAAAGATTGCTAGATTGAATCCCCGAGCTGACAAGGTAAAAATCTGTTGTTCTGCTCCTGAACAAGGCAGTTAACCCACTGTTCCTAGGCTGTCATTGTAAATAAGAATTTGTACTTAAGAAACACTGATATAGACTGTAGAGAAGATTGGAGTGTCTGTCTTCATGTCAGTAGATATGTTTACTTCTTATACTGTGTGACTGGGTACGGTGACCAAGTCAAGTTACTGTACATAATAGTTTAACAAGTGTCAAGTTGCCTTGACTTAGTCTCTCGTGACAGACTTAACAATGACGTGTGAGATTTGGTTCTGGGTTCTGAGATTATCCTTGCCATGACTTGGGTACAGCACATCTCTCTGTGTGTATGATAGTTAAGCGCTCTGTGACAGAGAAGCACACATAAGCAATTCCCTCAAAGCTGCGGGCGAGGGAGGGCGCAGAGTATCCCCAAGATAGCCACACAGAAGAAATATCAGCAGACAGAGAAGCACGAGATTGAACTTCACTCAACTTTTTAGAGCAGTAGTCAATCTCCGAGGCATTCGTAGTCGATGCCCAAACATTTCTTTAAAAAACCCAAGGATAATTTCTTGTGCTCCTAATTTCTTTTTAATTAGTCTAGGGCTGTTGGCGGTAGGTGCATCCAATTCAGCTGTCCTGCATGCCGGGTAGGCTAACAGTTGCCATTTTGAACCTTTTCACGTGTCTGAAGGTACAAACTCTGCCTTCCCGGCAGGCCCGGAGAGCAAATCAAGTGCACTATAAGCCTACTGCTGGCCAAACGGATGGTTCAGATTACTGTGTCGGCAGTAACGTAGCAGGCATAAAAGAGAGCTACAGCAAAGTTGATACTGTGAGATTTCAAAACTTTTAAAACCATGACTAGAGAGAGACTCAAAGAATACAGCAAAGAGGTGCTGTTTTTATGAGTGAGTTCATGTTTAAGTTCTTACTCAGCACTGTCAACACTTTGTATTCAACACTTTTATAAGGCATAAAATGTGCCTTCTTCAAGCACTTCAGCAGGCATTTCTGTAGGAATGAATGAGTATCTATAGGCTTGTGTTATTGTTATTAGCTGACAATGTAAAAATCTGTCGTTCTGGCCCTGAACAAGGAAGTTAACCCACTGTTCCCCGGGTACCAATGACGTGGATGTTGATTATGGCAGCCCCCCGCACCTCTCTGATTCAGAGGTCGGGTCAAATGCGTTAGACACATTTCAGTTGAATGCATTCAGTTTTACAACTGACTAAGTATCACCCTTTCCCTTTCCTTATTAGCGGCTTGGGTCTTTTTTAATATAGAGGAATACTTAACTTTCTCTGTGAAACAAGAATTTGTGCATGAGGCAGAAATAATGTGACGTCCCTTTTTTTCGCCATCAGCTGGAAGTCTATGTCCCTTTTTGGTCAGTGTCAGTGGAGGAAAGGGAGAGCGGAGGGATGTTGAGAGGTGGACCCTCAGTCTGCTGCTCGCTCCTTTCGCTGAGACTGACCATCAAATGCAGGCATCATCAGCCGAGTAATATAAAAATAAAAAGCTAATTATTTAAATGTATGCTCACTTAGCTATGACTCACAAGTAATACAACAACGGATCTAATACTGTTGTGATTATATAGCCTACCTCACATTTTTGTATATATGTTTTTTAAATGGCACAAAATGGCACAAAACAGTACAGGGCAATTTAAGCAAAGCCAAAAGGCAGTGATAATGTATTAGGCCTATAGCTTACTGCACAAACCTCATTGCTACAGAACTGTTTTTAAATGGTTAATGTTGTATAGGCTTACGTTTTTTAAGTCATGTTGAAAAAAATCTGAGCGATAGATCTCAGCTTGCATTTTGACTCGAAAAAGGTAGGTGACCACGGTTCTAGAGTTTTTACAGCATGAGCGTAGATGTGTTTGTTTTGAGATCAAAGCGAGAGCTGCATGTAGCTACGTGTGCACATTTTGATAATATCCTTTGCTAGTTAGTGAGTTTTTAGCCTTTGGCCGGGTGGGCTGTACTTGGCTCATCACGCTCTTGCGACTCCTTCTGGCAGGCCGGGCGCCTGAAGGCTGACGTCTGTCATAAGTTGAACAATGTTTCCTCCGACACATTGGTGTGGCTGGCTTCCGGGTTAAGCGGGCGGGTGTTAAGACGCTAGGTTTGGCAGATCATGTATCAGAGGACTCATGACTCAACCTTCGCCTTCCCGAGCCCGTTGGGGAGTTGCAGCGATGAGACAAGATCGAAAAAGGGGGTAAAATACACACAGAAAATAAACAAATAATTGAGCAGTGTTGTATTTTGAGACAGGCTTGAATAAGCTAAGTAGCCAACAGGCAGAGGGTAGCATAATTTGCCTCAATCTCTGTAATAATGGTATGAGAATAATAATAATATGTAAAGTGGTTTCTTGCATCAAACAACACAACAACATTTTCTGTCACTACCTTGTCTGAAGGACAAGTGGATAAACAGGTTAATGTCAAGCCCTGCATTTAAAAAAAAAACATAGAATGTAGGCCTACATTGTACACCACACATTGGCTGCTACTGTAGGCTGAATGATAGAATAGCTATTTCCATGTTAAAATATTATGGGATGTATTTTCTCCATTGATTTTGATGGTAGGCCACACTGGTAGGTCTATATTATGATCAAATAGCCACAGGCAGCCTATTTGGCCACTGTTAAAACTGTAACTTAAAGTGGGTACAGCCTGTGCTCACAGTAAACACACGCTGAAAAGATGTACTTTTCACAAAGTTCAAATTCACGCTCAGCAGACCTGAAATTTGCTCAGTGCCCCCCAAGGGAGGGAACATTGCACATAAGAATACTGTTGTTACTAAACTCACCTTGAGTTTCTTTCCCTCCAGGTCAATCTTGAGGAGTGAGTCTCCCACCAGGTGCCTGAAGCCACAGCCGTAGAAGTAGCGATAGGGACGCGTGTTGAACTTGCTGTAGTTGATCTGGGGGAACTCCAGACCTCCGTACTCATAAAGGTCCTCTCCATGGAGATCCTCAAACTGGCACACCACCTGACCAGGACACAAAGAGAGCAAACTGATTAATGGCTGAACAAGAGTTGATAAGTGGAGTCGCAATTCAATGGCTCAGTCAGGAGACGTATGTGGCAGGGTCTATAGACAATCACGGATTACAAAGGGAAAACCAGCCACTTCACGGACACCAACGTCTTGCTCCTGGACAAGCTAAACACCTTCTTCGCCATCGACGCGGCCCGCTCCTGTGGACTGGGGGCTCTCATACTCTGTGGCCAACAGGAGTAAGACATTTAAGCGTGTTAACCCTCACAAGGCTGCTGGCCCAGACGGCATCCTGAGCCGCATCCTCAGAGCATGTGCAGTCCAGCTGACTGGAGTGTTTAAGGACATATTCAATCTCTCCCTATCCCAGTCTGCTGTCCCCACTTGCTTCAAGATGTCCACCATTGTTCCTGTACCCAAGAAAGCAAAAGTAACTGAACTAAATGACTATCGCCAGGTAGCACTCACTTCTGTCATCATGAAGTGCTTTGAGATGCGAGTTAAGGATCATATCACCTCTACCTTACCTGACACCCTAGACCCACTTCAACTTGCTTACCGCCCTAATAGATCTACAGACGATACAATTGCCATTGCACTGCACACTGCCCTATCCCATCTGAACAAGAAGAAAACCTATATAAGAATGCAGTTCATTGACTATAGCTCAGCCTTCAACACCATAGTACCCTCCAAGCTCATCATTAAGCTCAGGGCACTGGGACTGAATCCAGCCCTATGCAACTGGGTCCTGGACTTTCTGACGGGCCGCCCCCAGGTGGTAAAGGTAGGAAACAACACCTCCACTTCACTGATCCTCAACACAGGGGCCCCACAAGGGTGCGTGCTCACCCCACTCCTGTACTCCCTGTTCACCCATGACTGCGTGGCCACACACACCTCCAACTCAATCATTAAGTTTGCAGACGACACAACAGTAGTATGCCGGATTACCAACAATGACGAGAAAGACTGCAGGGAGGAGGTGAGGGCCCTGGTGGAGTGGTGCCAGGAAAATAACCTCTCCCTCAACATCAACAAAACGAAGGAGCTGATCGTGGACCTCAGGAAAATGCATAGGGAGCAATCCCCTATCCACATCGACTGGACCGCAGTGTAGAAGTTGGAAAGCTTCAAGTTCCTCGGGGTACACATCACTGACGATCTGAAATGGTCCACACAGACAGTGTGGTGAAGGAGGCGCTTGTCCCCTAAGACCCTAACACACTTTTATAGATGCACAATTGAGAGCATCCTGTCGGGCTGCATCACCACCTGGTACGGCAACTGCACCACCCGCAACCTCAGGGTTCTCCAGAGGGTGGTGTGGTCTGCCCATTGCATCACCGGGTGCACACCTCCAGGACACCTACAGCTCCCGATGTCACAGGAAGGCCAAAAAGATCATCAAGGACATCAACCACCCGAGCCACGGCCTTTTAACCCCGCCATCATCCAGAAGGCGAGATCAGTACAGGTGCATCAAAGCTGGGACCAAGATACTGAAAAACAGCTTCTATCTCAAGGCCATCAGACTGTTAAATAGCCATCCCTAGCTGGCTACCATCTCAATCCCGCACCTTAGAGGCTGCTGCCCTATAGACAATGGTCACTTTAATAATGGACCACTAGTCACTTTGATAATGTTTACATACTGCTTTACTCATTTCATATGGACATACTGTATTCTATTCTACCGTATGTTAGTCAATGCCACTCCTACATTGCACATCCTAATATTTATATATTTCATAATTCCATTATTTTACATTTAGATTTGTGTGTATTGTTGTGAATTGTCGGAGCTAGGAAAACAAGCATTTCGCTACACCTGCAATAGCATCTGCTAAATATGTGTATATGGCCAATAAAATTGGATTTGAAAAGGTAAAAGCCTGCAATTTAATTCCCTTCAATGATTTAAAGAAAGCTGACACTTTCTCCGCACAAGCTCCTTCATCAGTTATTGATTGGCTATTTACGGTTCCCACGGAAGTGTACATGGTACCTACTAAAATAAAGGAAAACACTTGAGTAAATGAGGGATACAAAGTAGGTTGAAAGCAGGTGCGTCCACATAAGTGTTGTTCCTGAGTGAATTCCTGAGTGAATTAACGTCCCATCATATTTAGGGTCATGTACAAAAATGCCCAGTTGCCCATTATTTTATTCACAATGGTTAGAAGAAGAGAGTATGGTTACATGCACACAATGATACGATTATTGTGGATAGTCAGATTAAAATGTTTACATGCTTTGCAAGATTTCCCTAATAATCCTGTTTACATGGACACATCTGAAATCAGGTTACCTGGTGGCTCTCTGATAAATGCAGAAAATTGCTAATTAAAATAAATATTCTGCCACAGTGAACATGAAGCATATTTATATATTTAAGCATATACAGTGGGGCAAAAAAGTATTTAGTCAGCCACCAATTGTGCAAGTCTCCGATGAGAGAGGCCTGTAATTTTCATCATAGGTACACTTCAACTATGACAGACAAAATGAGAAAAAAAAATCCAGAAAATCACATTGTAGGATTTTTTATGAATTTATTTGCAAATTATGGTGGAAAATAAGTATTTGGTCACCTACAAACAAGCAAGATTTCTGGCTCTCACAGACCTGTAACTTCTTCTTTAAGAGGCTCCTCTGTCCTCCACTCGTTACCTGTATTAATGGCACCTGTTTGAACTTGTTATCAGTATAAAAGACACCTGTCCACAACCTCAAACAGTCACACTCCAAACTCCACTATGGCCAAGACCAAAGAGCTGTCAAAGGACACCAGAAACAAAATTGTAGACCTGCACCAGGCTGGGAAGACTGAATCTGCAATAGGTAAGCAGCTTGGTTTGAAGAAATCAACTGTGGGAGCAATTATTAGGAAATGGAAGACATACAAGACCACTGATAATCTCCCTCGATCTGGGGCTCCACGCAAGATCTCACCCCGTGGGGTCAAAATGATCACAAGAACGGTGAGCAAAAATCCCAGAACCACACGGGGGGACCTAGTGAATGACCTGCAGAGAGCTGGGACCAAAGTAACAAAGCCTACCATCAGTAACACACTACGCCGCCAGAGCCTCAAATCCTGCAGTGCCAGACGTGTCCCCCTGCTTAAGCCAGTACATGTCCAGGCCCGTCTGAAGTTTGCTAGAGAGCATTTGGATGATCCAGAAGAAGATTGGGAGAATGTCATATGGTCAGATGAAACCAAAATATAACTTTTTGGTAAAAACTCAACTCGTCGTGTTTGGAGGACAAAGAATGCTGAGTTGCATCCAAAGAACACCATACCTAGTGTGAAGCATGGGTGTGGAAACATCATGCTTTGGGGCTGTTTTTCTGCAAAGGTACCAGGACGACTGATCCGTGTAAAGGACAGAATGAATGGGGCCATGTATCGTGAGATTTTGAGTGAAAACCTCCTTCCATCAGCAAGGGCATTGAAGATGAAACGTGGCTGGGTCTTTCAGCATGACAATGATCCCAAACACACCGCCCGGGCAACGAAGGAGTGGCTTCGTAAGAAGCATTTCAAGGTCCTGGAGTGGCCTAGCCAGTCTCCAGATTTCAACCCCATAGAAAATCTTTGGAGGGAGTTGAAAGTCTGTGTTGCCCAGCAACAGCCCCAAAACATCCCTGCTCTAGAGGAGATCTGCTTGGAGGAATGGGCCAAAATACCAGCAACAGTGTGTGAAAACCTTGTGAAGACTTACAGAAAATGTTTGACCTCTGTCATTGCCAACAAAGGGTATATAACAAAGTATTGAGATAAACTTTTGTTATTGACCAAATACTTATTTTCCACCATAATTTGCAAATAAATTCATTAAAAATCCTACAATGTGATTTTCTGGATTTTTTATTCTCATTTTGTCTGTCATAGTTGAAGTGTACCCATGATGAAAATTACAGGCCTGTCTCATCTTTTTAAGTGGGAGAACTTGCACAATTGGTGGTTGACTAAATACTTTTTTACCCCACTATATACTGTATATTAATACTAATTTGTAGGTCAATTACTGTATGTTATAGATACGTATATAGTACTTGGAATAAGTCCAAACGCTCAACTGTAATGTTGGGAACAACTATCATGTTGCAAGAAAGAAACTGTTGTCAACAACCAGACTTGGCAGCAAAATTCACAAAAGGAATGTGTTGTCTCAACAGACCTTTTTCCCACTGAAACTCTAACACGTTCAAAAGCAAACACTGAAACAATATTTTGAATGTAGAATGATCAGAGGCGATCTAAATAACACTAATGTCATGTTGTGATGTCATTAAAAATGTTATAAAGGATATATTGTAACTTGGAAAGTGTACCTAATACATATATGAAGTTTCCATACTATGAGTTGTGCATGTAATATGAAAAATTATGAGTATTTTTGTTGAGATAGATGTGATTTGAGAAGCTATAAGAGATAATTGTTTTACATAACTTTGCACAGTGCATAATCACCTACATGATTCATTTAATTCGGTAACAATTAAACATAGTTAGTTAATTAGATAAATAACAGACTTCAGATTAATGTTAAAGTCAAGTCACGACAATACACATATATACATATACAGGTTTTGGAGAGGTGCGGTGGGCTGCCATACTGCGCACCCGGGGAGCTGTTTTGGGGGGTTAAGTGACTTGCTCAAGATTACAACGGCAGGCAATGGCATCTAGGATTTGATACCAGCAAGCCGCCGGATGCCAACTCACTTCCCGTCAGATTTTTCCCGGTTGCTGGCTTGCCAGAATAGCCATATCTTTCTCACACACACAAAAGATCACAGTTTACAGAAACATGCATAGTTCTAACACACCTAACTTTTACTAACAACAACACATACAGTATAGATAACAGAAACATGCACATTTCCAGCATACCTTATCCTTGGCTGTTTTGAAAGAAGTGGCAGAGCTGGCTGGACGTGTGTTGAGGTTCACACCTGTCGGTGTGTGGTTGGTCACATTGAGGGGCAGAACAAAGCGCCGGGGGAACGCTTTGTACATGGTGTTGTAGACCTGAGGTACAAATACAGAGCACGTGAACATCAAATCAAATCTTATTTGTCACATGAGCCGAATACAACAGGTGTCAACCTTACTATGAAATGCTTACTTACAAGCCCTTAACCAACAATGCAATTTTAAGACAATAAGAGCTGAGAAAATATTTAATAAATAAACTAAAGTTAAAAAAGTAACACAATAAAATAACGATAACGACGCTATCACATTTACATAATAATTCAGACCCTTTACTCAGTACTTTGTTGAAGCACCTATGGCAGCGATTACAGCCTCAAGTCTTCTTGGGTATGACGTTCAAGCTTGGCACACCTGTATTTGGGGAGTTTCTCCCATTCTTCTCTGCAGATCCTCTCAAGCTCTGTCAGGTTGGATGGAGAGAGTCGCTACAGAGCTAATTTCAGGTTCGATCGGGTTCAAGTACGGTCTCTGGCTGGGCCACTCAAGGACATTAAGAGACTTGTCCCGAAGCCACTCCTGCGTTGACTTGGCTGTGTGCTTTGGGTTGTTGTCTTGTTGGATGGTGAACCTTCACCACAGTCTGAGGTCCTGCATGCTCTGGAGCAGGCTTTCATCAAGAATCTCTCTGTACTTTGCTCCATTCATCTTTCACTCGATCCTGACTAGTCTCCAAGTCCTTGCCGCTGGAACACATCTCCACAGCATGATGCTGCCACCACCATGCTTCACCATAGGGATGGTGACAGGTTATCTCCAGACGTGACTCTTGGCATTTAGGACAAAAAGTTAAAATTTAGTTTCATCAGACCATATACATTTGTTTCCTGTGGTCTGAAAGTCTTTAGGTGCCTTTTGGAAAAATCCAAGCAGGCTGTCATGTGCCTTTTACTGAGAAGTGGCTTCAGCCTTGCCACTCTAACATAAAGACCAGAATGGTGGAGTGCTGCAGAGATGTTTTTCCTACTGGAAGGTTTTCCCATGTCCACAGAGGAAACCTGGAGCTCTTTCAGAGTCACCATCGTGTTCTTGGTCACCTCCCTGACCAATGCCCTTCTCCCCTGATTGCTCAGTTTGGCAGGGCGGCCAGCTCTAGGAAGAGTCTTGGTGGTTCCAAACTTCCTCCATTTAAGAATGACTGTGTTCTTCAATGCTGCAGACATTTTTTTGTACCCTTCCCCAGATCGGTGCCTCGACACAATCCTGTCTTGGAGCACTATGGACAACTCCTTCGACCTCATGGCTTGGTTTTTGCTCTGACATGCACTGTCAACTTTGGGGCCTTATATAGACAGGTGTGTGCCTTTCCAAATCATGTCCAATCAATTTAATTTACCACAGGTAGACTCCAATCAAGTTGTAGAAACATCATGGATGATCAATGGAATGATCAGCTCAATTTCGAGTCTCCTAGCAAATGGTCTGAATTCTTATGTAAATAAGGTATTCTATTTTATTTTAATACATTTTCAAAAATGTCAAAGAACTTGTTTTCACTTTGTCATTATGAGGTATTGTCTGTAGATTGATGAGGAAATAATTGTATTTCATCTATTTTAGAATAAGGCTGTAACAAAATGTGGAAAAATTCAGGGGTCTGAATACTTTCCGAATGCACTGTACATGTAGGTAGCCATTTGATTAACTGATCAGAAGTCTTATGGCTTGGAGGTAGAAGGTGTTAAGGAGCCTTTTGTACCTAGACTTGGTGATCCAGTACGTCTTGCCATGCGTTAGCACAGAGAACAGTCTATGACTTGGGCGGCTGAAGACTTTGACAAGTTTTTGGGCGTTCCTCAGACACTAGTATAGAGGTCCTGGATGGCAAGAAGCTTGGCCCAAGTGATGTACTGAGCCTTATGCACTGCCCTCTGGAGCACCTTACGGTCAGATGCCGAGCAGATGCCCTACCAGACGGTGATGCAAATGGTCTAGGGAACTCTTGCCAAATCTATTTATTCTCCTGAGGGGGAATAGGTGTTGTCGTTCAAGACTGTCTTGGTGTGTTTGGACCATGATAGTTTGTAGGTGATGTGGACACCAAGGAACTTGAAACTCTCTGCCCACTCGGCCCTGCCTTTCCTGTAGTCCACGATCAGCTCCTTTGTCTTGCTCACATTGAGGGAGAGATTGTTTTCCTGAAACTATACTGCCAGGTCTCTGACCTCCTTCCTATAGGCTGTCTCATCGTTGTTGGTGATCAGGCCTACCACCGTTGTGTCATCAACTACTTCCTGATGGTGTTGGAGTCGTGCTTAGCAATGCATTTGTGGGAGAACAGGACGGGACTAAGCACGCACCCCTGAGAGGCCCCTGTGATGAGGATCAGCGTGGCATATGTGTTGTTGACTAACCTTACCACCTGGGAGCACCATCAGGAAGTCCAGCATCCAGTTGCAGTGGGAGATGTTTTGTCCTAGAGTCTTTAGCTTAGTGATGAGCTTTGTGGTAACTATAGTGTTGTAAGCTGAGCTGTAGTCAATTAACAGATTCTCACATTCAGTACCAGTCAAAAGTTTGGACACACCTACTCACTCCAGAATTGTTTTAATCTTTACTATTTTCTATATTGTATAATAATGTTGAAGACATGAACTATGAAGTAACACATAGGATCATGTAGTAATGAAAAAAGTGATTTATTTAAGTTTGAGATTTTTCTAAGTATTTGCCTTGATGACAGCTTTGCACACTCTTGGCATTCTCTCAACCAGCTTCACCTGCAATGCTTTTCCAACAGTCTTGGAGTTCCTACATATGCTGAGCACGTGTTGGCTTCTTTTCCTTCACTCTGTGGTCCAACTCATCCAAAACCATCACAATTGGGTTGAGGTCGGGTGATTGTGAAGGCCAGGTCATCTGACGCAGCTCTCCATCACTCTCCTTCTTGGTCAAATAGGCCTTACACAGCCTGGAGGTGTGTTATTTCATAGTTTTGATGTCTTCAATATTATTCTACAATGTAAAAAATTGTAAAAATAAAGAAAAACCCTTGAATGAGTAGGTGTGTCTTAACTTTTGACTGTAGGTGCTCCTTTTGTCCAATTGGGAAAGGGCAGTGTGGAGTGCAATTGAGATGGTGTCTTCTGTGGATCTGTTTGCATCTGTGGATCTGTTGCCAATTGTAGTGGGTCTAGGGATTCTGGGATAATGGTGTTGACATGAGCCATGACCAGCCTTTCAAAGCACTTCATGGCTACAGACTTGAGTCCTATGGGGTGCTAGTCATTTAGGCAGGTTACCTTGGCGTTCTTGGGCACAGGGACTATGGTGGTCATCTTGAAGCATGTCCGTAGGTATTCCAGACTTGGTCAGGGAGAGGTGAAAAATGTCAGTGAAGACACTTGCCAGTTGATACGTGCATGCTCCGAGTACACGTCCTGGTAATCCGTCTGGCCATTGGCCTTGTGAATGTTGACCTGTCTAAAGGTCTTACTCATATCAGCTATAGAGAGCGTGTTCACACAGTGATCCGGACCAGCTGGTGCTCTAATATGTGCTTCAGTTAATGCTTGCCTCGAAAGCGATCATAAAAGGCATTTAGCTCATCTGGTAGGCACTGTGCAGCTCGCTTTGTAGTCCGTAATAGTTTGCAAGTGCTGCCTTATCCGACGAGCATAGTGTCGTAGGATTCAATAATATTCCTGCATTGATGCTTTGCCTGTTTGATGGGTTGTCTGAGGGCATAGCAGGATTTCTTATATGCCTACGGATTAATGTCCCACTCCTTGAAAGCGGCAGCTCTAGCAGCATCCCAATGTCATAGCATAAATGGTATTTTATTAGGATCCCCATTAGCTGTTGCGAAAGCAGCAGCTACTATTCCAGGGTTCCACACAAAATATGAAACATGACATCATACACAACATTAATAGACAAGAATAGATCAAGGACAAAACGATATCAATTTAAAAAAAGGCACACGTAGACTACAAATCAATTTACACAAATTATCTAGGTCAAATAGGGGAGAGGCATTGTGCAGTGAGGTGTTGCTTTATTCGTTTTTTTAAACCAGGTATGTTCATTTGAGCAATATGAGATGGAAAGGAATTCCATTTAATAATGCTCTATATAGTACTGTATGCTTTCTTGAATTTGTTCAGGATTTGGGTACTGTGAAAAGACCCTTGGTGGTATGTCTGGCGGGGTAAGTGTGTTTGTCAGAGCGGTGTTTCTCATAAAAAGAAGATGTGATGCAGTCAGTCTCTCCTCAACTCTTAGCCAAGAGAGACTGGCATGCATAGTATTTATATCAGCCCTCTGATTACAACGAAGAGCAAGACGTGCCAATATGTTCTGTGCCAGCTGCAGCTTAACTAGGTTTTTCCTTTAAGCACTTAACCACATGACTGGACAATATTCACGATAAGACAAAACTAGAGCCTGCAGCACTTGCTTTTTGGAGTGCGGTGTCAAAAAAGCAGAGCATATCGTAATTACAGACGGACCTCTCCCCATCTTTACAACTATTGAATCTACAGTTGAAGTCAGAAGTTTACATACACTTTAGCCAAATACATTTAAACTCAGGTTTTCACAATTCCTGACATTTAATCCTAGTAACAATTCCCTGTCCTAGGTCATTTAGGATCACCACTTTATTTTAAGAATGTGAAGTCAGAATAACAGTAGAGAGAATTATTTATTTCTGATTTTATTTCTTTCATCACATTCCCAGTGGGTCAAAAGTTTCCATACACTCAATTAGTATTTGGTAGCATTGCCTTTAAATTGTTTAACTTTGGTCAAAACATTTTTGGGAGTCTTCCACAAGCTTCCCACAATAAGTCCCACAATGAATTTTGGCCCATTCCTCCTGACAGAGCTGGTGTAACTGAGTCAGATTTGCAGGCCTCTTTGCTCGCACAAGCTTTTTCAGTTCTGCCCACAAATTTATATGGGATTGAGGTCAGGGCTTTGTGATGGGCCACTCCAATACCTTGACTTTGTTGTCCTTAAGTCATTTTGCCACAACTTTGGAAGTATGCTTGGGGTCATTGTCCATTTGGAAGACCCATTTGCGACCAAGCTTTAACTTCCTGACTGATGTCTTGAGATGTTGCTTCAATAAATCCACATAATTTTGCTTCCTCATCATGCTATCTTTTTTTGTGAAGTGCACCAGTCGCTCCTGCAGCAAAGCACCCCCACGACATGATGCTGCCACCACTGTGCTTCACGGATGGGATGGTGTTCTTTGGCTTGCAAGCCTCCCCCTTTTTCCTCCAAACATAAAGATGGTCATTATGGCCAAACAGTTCTATTTTTGTTTCATCAGACCAGAGGACATTTCTCCAAAAAGTACGATCTTGTCCCCATGTGCAGTTGCAAACTGTAGTCTGGCTTTTTAACAAATGTTTTGGAGCAGTGGCTTCTTCCTCGCTGAGCTGCCTTTCAGGTTATGTCGATACAGGACTCATTTTACTGTGGATATTGATACTTTTGTAGCTGTTTCCTCCAGCATCTTCACAAGGTCCTTCGCTGTTGTTCAGGGATTGATTTGCACTTTTCGCACCAAAGTATGTTCATCTCTAGGAGACAGAATGCGTCTCCTTCCTGAGCGGTATGACGGCTGCGTGGTCCCACGGTGTTTATACTTGTAAACTATTGTTTGTACAGATGAACGTGGTACCTTCAGGTGTTTGGAAATTGCTCTTCTTTTGATTTTCCCATGATATCAAGCAAAGAGGCACTGAGTTTGAAGGTAGGCCTTGAAATACATCCACAGGTACACCTCCAATTGACTCAAATTATGTATATTATGCTATCAGAAGCTTCTAAAGCCATGACATATTTTTCTTGAATTTTCCAAGCTGTTTAAAGGCACAGTCAACTTAGTGTATGTAAACTTCTGACCTACTGGAATTGTGATACAGTGAACTATAAGTGAAGTACTCTGTCTGTAAACAAGTGTTGGAAGAATTACTTGTGTCATGCACAAAGCAGATGTACTAACCGACTTGCCAAAACTATAGTTTGTTAACAAGAAATTTGTGGAGTGGTTGAAAAACGAGTTTTAAAACTTCTCTAGGGTAGGGGGCAGCATTCGGGAATTTTGGATGAAAAGCGTGCCCAAATTAAACTGCCTGCTTCTCGGGCCCAGAAGATATGATATGCATAGAACTGGTAGATTTGGATAGAAAACACTCTAAAGTTTCCAAAACTGTAAAAATAGTGTCTGAGTATAACAGAACTGATTTGGCAGGCGAAAACCTGAGAAAAATCTATTCGGGAAGTAGTTTTTCTTTTGGTTTTGTAGTTTTCTATTCAATGCCATTACAGTATCCATTGACTTAGGACTCAAATTGCAGTTCCTATGCCTTTCACTAGATGTCAACAGTCTTTAGAAATTGTTTCAGGCTTGTATTCTGAAAAATGAGGAAGTAAGAGCAGTCTGAATGAGTGGACCCTAAAGTGTCACAGAGCTTTTTCATGCGCGCGACCGAGAGAGTGCCTTTCTTGTTTACCTTTTAAATTGACAACGTTATTGTCCGGTTGAAATATTATCGATTATTTAGGCTAAACACAACCTAAGGGTTGAATATAAACATTGTTTGACATGTTTCTATGAATTTTACGGATACAATTTGGATTTTTTGTATGCCTGTTTTGACTGCGTTTGAGCCTGTGGATTACTGAAGAAAACGCGAACAAAACAGAGGTTTTTGGATATAAAGAGACTTTATCGAACAAAAGGAACATTTATTGTGTAAATGAATGTCTGCTGAGTGCAACCATATGGAGATCATCAAAGGTAAGGGATTAATTTTTAATCTCTATTTCTGACTTGTGTAACTCTTCTACTTGGCTGGTTACTGTTTGTAATGATTTGTCTGCTGGGCTATGTTCTCAAATAATCGTAAGGTATGCTTTCGCCGTAAAGCATTTTTTTAAATGTGACACCGTGGTTGGATTCACAAGAAGTCCATCTTTAAACCTATGTAAAATATGTTTTTATTTCTGAATTTTTATAATGAGTATTTCTGTATTTGAATTTGGCGCCCAGCAGTTTCACTGGCTGTTGAAGAGGTGGGATGCTAACGTCTCACGTACCCAAGAGAGGTTAATGACTCCAACCTAAGTGTATGTAAACTTCCGACTTCAACTGCATATGTTTTGACCATGACTGTTCACAATGTAAGTTAACCCTAAGTAATTTAGTCTCCTCAACTTGCTCAACAGCCACACAATTCATTACCAGATTCAGCGTAGGTCTAGAACTCAGGGAATATTTGACCAAATACAATTATCTTAGTTTTAGAATTGTTCAGGACCAGTTTATTACTGGCCCCCCATTCCAAATCATACTGCAACTCTTGTTAAGGGTTACATTGACTTCATTAGCTGTGGTTGCTGTTTGTTTTAGTTTATTGTCCTGCTGAAAGGTGAATTCATCTCCCTGTGACTGGTGGAAAGCACACTGAACCAGGTTTTATTCTATTATTTTGCCTGTGCTTAGCGTCATTCCATGTATTTTTAATCCTGAAATACTCCCCAGTCCACAACAATTTCAAGCATACCCATTACATGATGCAGCCACCACTTACAAATATGGGAGTGGTACTCAGTAAAGTGTTGCATTGGATTTGCCCCGGACATAACACTTTGTATTATTGTCAAAAAGTATTACTTTAGTACCTTGTCGCAAACAGGATGCATGTTTTGGAATATCTGTTATTCTTTACAGGCTTCCTTTTATTAACTCTGTCAATTAGGTTAGTGTTGTGGAGTAACTACAATGTTGTTCATCCCTCCTCAGTTTTCTTCTATCAAAGCCATTAAACTCTGTAACTGTTTTAAAGTCTTCATTGGCCTCACATTGAAATCCCTGAGCAATTATGTTCTTCTCCGGCAACTGAGTTAGGAAGGACGCCTATATCTTTGTAGTGACTGGTTGTATTGATACACCATCCAAAGTGTAAATAATAACTTCACTATGTTCAAAGGGATATTCAATGTCTGCTTTTGTCATCTACTAATAGGTGCCCTTCTTTGCAAGATGTTGCAAAACCTCCCTTGTCTCTGTGTTTGAAATGCACTGCTCGACTTTGGGACTTACAGAGATGAGGTAGTCATTAAAAAACCATGTTAAACACTTCTGTTGCACACCACGTTCATACATCTTATTATGTGACTTGTTAAGCAAATTTCTACTCCTGAACTTATTTAGGCTTGCCATAACAAAGGGGTTGAATACTTATTGACTCGACATTTCAGCTTTTCATTTTTAATTACTTTGTAAAAAATTCAATAAACATAATTCCACTTTGACGTTATGAGGTATTGTGTGTAGGCCAGTGACAAACATTTTAATGTAATCCATTTTAAATTCAGGCTGTAACACAACAAAATGTGAAAAAGGCACTGTATTTCCATGCTGACCTGATCGAGAGCCTCCCCTGACTTGCGTAGGTTCTGGATGAGGTAGTTGTTAAGGGCCACTCCATTGTCAGAGCAACACATGTCAAGCATCAGGAAGCCGTCCTCCTCATAAGCATTGATCTGGTGGAACACTGACAGCGCCTTGGTGTGGAACTTTACAGAGTTGGTCTAGAGGAGACAGAAGAGAGAGGGACAAACAGCTAAAGTAAAAGTTACTTCACTGAGTTGATCTATAGGAGATAGAGTGTAGGATACATTTTACATAAAATTAACAGATAATTTACTGGTCATCAAGCAATTTAGTAAGTAGCTTAGTTACTAGCTGTATCACTGGTGAACATGACTGCTAAAAGTGCTACTTTGCTGATAGATTAAACAAATTGTGATACAGTATCATCAACTCAGCAAAAAAAGAAACGTCCTCTCACTGTCAACTGCATTTATTTTCAGCAAACTTAACGTGTACATATTTCCATGAACATAACAAGATTCAACAACTGAGACATGAACTGAACAAGTTCCACAGACATGTGGTAGGTACAACCAGGTACAACCCCAAAGCCGTAAACACAGGCATCCGTAATGGGTCAGCGGTCAAACGACCTCCACTCATCACTATCAAACGCTCCCTGAAACACTTCAGCGAGCAGGCCTTTCTAAATCGACCTGGCCCGGGTATCCTGGAAGGATATTGACAATATCCCGTCAGTAGAGGATGCCTGGTTATTCTTTAAAAATGCCTTCCTCACCATCTTAAATAAGCATGCCCCATTCAAGAAATTTAGAACCAGGAACAGATACAGCCCTTGGTTCTCTCCAGACCTGACTGCCCTTAACCAACACAAAAACATCCTGTGGCGTTCTGCATTAGCATCGAACAGCCCCCGTGAAATGCAACTTTTCAGGGAAGTTGGAAACCAATATACACAGGCAGTTAGAAAAGCCAAGGCTAGCTTTTTCAAGCAGAAATTTGCATCCTGCACACAAACTCAAAAAAGTTCTGGGACATTGTAAAGTCCATGGAGAATAAGAGCGCCTCCTCCCAGCTGCCCACTGCACTGAAGATAGGAAACTTTGTCACCACCGATAAATCCACTATAATTGAGAATTTCAATAAGCATTTTTCTACGGCTGGCCATGCTTTCCACCTGGTTACCCCTACCCCGGTCATAAGCACTGCACCCCCCACAGCAACTCGCCCAAGCCTTCCCCATTTCTCTTTCTCCCAAATCCAGTCAGCTGATGTTCTGAAAGAGCTGCAAAATCTGGACCCCCACAAATCAACCGGGCTAGACAATCTGGACCCTTTCTTTCTAAAATTATCTGCCGAAATTGTTGCAACCCCTATTACTAGTCTGTTTAACCTCTCTTTCATGTCATCTGAGATTCCCAAAGATTGGAAAGCAGCTGCGGTCATCCCCCTCTTCAAAGGTGGAGACACTCTAGACCCAAACTGCTACAGACCTATATCTATCCTGCCCTGCCTTTCTAAGGTCTTCGAAAGCCAAGTTATCAAACAGATCACCGACCATTTCGAATCCCACCGTACCTTCTCCACTATGCAATCTGGTTTCATAGCTGGTCATGGGTGCACCTCAGCCATGCTCAAGGTCCTAAACGATATCTTAACCGCCATCGATAAGAAACAATTCTGTGCAGCCGTATTCATTGACCTGGCCAAGGCTTTCGACTCTGTCAATCACCACATCCTCATCGGCAGACTCAACAGCCTTCGTTTCTCAAATGATTGCATCGCCTGGTTCACCAACTACTTCTCCGACAAAGTTTAGTGTGTCAAATCTGAGGGCCTGTTGTCCGGGCCTCTGGAAGTCTCTATGGGGGTGACACAGGGTTCAATTCTTGGGCCGACTCTCTTCTCTGTATACATCAATGATGTTGCTCTTGCTGCTGGTGAGTCTCTGATCCACCTCTACGCAGACGACTGTTACGTTCCCCAGTTTCTGTGTTGTGGTTTGTATTTGAGTGTGTGTGTTTCAGGAGATAGCTTCCTGAGTACTCCCCAACCAGCTGATTGGTCGACTCAATGGCTAATTGATGATTGGAGCTGACCCCGCCCCCTCGTCAAGATACAGCTGTTTCTAATCACCATTGCCACCTGAAGCTATAAAAGCCAGTGTTCTGTTCAGGATGGAGAGATTGAATATTTTGGAGAGAGGATTAGAGAGAGAGAGAGAGATATCATTGTAGGTTGACATTGAATGTTATATAGAGCATTTCTGAGAGAGAGGTTTATGGCTGAGGGGTTAAAGCATATTGGTCGTGAGTATGTACTATGTTAGTTGTTGTTGGTAGCAGCTTTGCTATGTTCTGTGTTTGTTGTTCTTTAGTGACCTGAGTTAGTTTTCTCAGTTTTGTTGTGACGTGGAATGTTTGTTGTTTTGTTTCATTTGTTCCCAGGGGGAAAGGAGAAGGCACTTTGGGAGTGCTTAGGCAAGAGGCCCGCGGGCATACATATACCCGTAGTATATTCATTGTCTAGGCACACTAGGTAAGACCTGGGCGGACCACCCCCTGTATTTTGGTTAGGGCACCAGGTGGTGCTAAGTTAGGTAAGTTAAGTGAGTAGGCAGGTTAGATAGGAGAGGGGGAGCTTTGATATTTACTTTCTTTGCTTTGGATCCGTCCAGCCCCTTTTCCCCATATTACCGTGTAGAAAATAAATCCTAGTAAACGGTAAATTCTGCCTTTTGTCATCCTTTCTCGTACCTACCCACCCATACCTCTGTTGCTTCACGGGGAGTTGATTTGCAGCAGGGTGTTGCGTTCCCTCTTCTTAGAGGCGTGCGTAACAACGACACCATTCTGTATACTTCTGGCCCTTCTTTGGACACTGTGTTTTATGGCTGCAGGCCGGTGTCGGGATCAATATGACAACAGCCAGTCCAAGTGCAGGGCGCCAAATTCAAAATATATTTTTTAGAAATATTTAACTTTCACACAGTAACAAGTCCAATACAGCAAATGAAAGATAAACATCTTGTGAATCCAGCCAACATGTCCGATTTTTAAAATGTTTTACAGCGAAAACAACACGTATATTTATGTTAGCTCACCACCAAATACAAAAAAGCACAGACATTTTTCACAGCACAGGTGGCTTGCACAAAACCAACCAAACAACTTCATCAGATGACATGTTATACAATAAATCTATGTTTTGTTCGAAAAATTTGCATATTTGAGGTATAAATCATAGTTTTACATTGCAGCTACAATCGGAAATAGCACCGAAGCAGCTAGAACAATTACAGAGACCAAATTGAAATACCTAAATACTCATATAACATTTACGAAAAATACATGGTGTACAGCAAATGAAAGACAAACATCTTGTGAATCCAGCCAATATTTCCGATTCTTTAAGTGTTTTACAGCGAAAACACAATATAGCATTATATTGGCTTCCAATAGCCAACCACACAGCTACATTGATTCAAGGCAACAGTAGCGATAGCGACAAAACCAGCAAAAGATATTAATTATTTCACTAACCTTTATAAACTTCATCAGATGACAGTCCTATAACATCATATTACACAATACATATATGGTTTGTTCGAAAATGTGCATATTTAGAGCCGAAATCCGTGGTTATACATTGTGAAAACCTAGCAAATATTTTCCAGAATCTCCGGATATATTTCTGACACTCACCTATTCTGACCAAATAACTAATCATAAACGTTACTAAAAAATACTTGTTGTACAGCAAATGATAGATACACTAGTTCTTAATGCAATCGCCGTGTTAGAATTCTAAAAATAACTTTAGTACGACATGCAGCTTACGTTATAGCGAGACAGTGCCAGAAATCAAGGCGGAAAACGCAACAACACATTTTCGACAAATAGGAAATAACATCATAAATTGGTCCTACTTTTGTTGAGCTTCCATCAGAATCTTGTACAAGTGGTCCTTTGTCCAGAACAATCGTTGTTTGGATTTAGAATGTCCTTTTTCCCTCTCGAATTAGCAAGCAAACTTGCCAAGTGGCGCGAAGCTGTCCATCGTCAACAAACGCAGAGAACGGAACACGCCAAAACTCCCGAAAAAATTTCAATAATCTGATTAAACTATATTGAACAAACATACTTTACGATATTGTCACATTTATCAAATAAAATCAAAGCCGGAGATATTAGCCGTCTATAACAAAAGCTTTTCAGAAGCCAATGCGGAAGTCCTTTCCGCATCTTCCTGAACAAAGGAAATTGGGGTCCTGTCATTCCAAGCTCTCTCTTTTGACCATAGAAAGAGATTGAGACCCCATTTCACCTCTCACAGCCTATTGACATCTAGTGGAAGGCGTATGAATTGCATGTATACTAATAGATTTCAAGCAGATTAATAGGGAGGCCCAGGAACAGAGCCTCGATTTCAGATTTTTCACTTTCTGACAGGAAGTTTGCTGCAAAATGAGTTCTGTTTTACTCACAGATATAATTCAAACGGTTTTAGAAACTTGAGTGTTTTCTATCCAATAGTAATAATAATATGCATATTGTACGAGCAAGAATTGAGTACGAGGCCGTTTGAAATGGCCACCTTTTATCCAAGCTACTCAATACTGCCCCTGCAGCCATAAGAAGTTAACAACCCTCCAGACGAGCTTCAATGCCATACAACTCTCCATCCGTGGCCTCCAACTGCTCTTAAATACAAGTAAAACTAAATGCATGCTCTTCAACCGATCGCTGCCTGCACCTTCCCGCCCGTCCAGAGTAGTGATTCTGACTTAGAATATGTGGACAACTACAAATACCTAGGTGTCTGGTTAGACTGTAAACTCTCCTTACAGACTCATATTAAACATCTCCAATCCAAAGTTAAATCTAGAATTGGCTTCCTATTTTGCAACAAAGCATCCTTCACCCATGCTGCCAAACATATCGGTAAGACTGACCATCTTACCGATGCTCGTCTTCGGTGATGTCATTTACAAAATAGCCTCCAACACCCTACTCAACAAATTGGATGCAGTCTATCACAGTGCCATTCGTTTTGTCACCAAAGCCCCATATACTACCCACCACTGCGACCTGTACGCTCTCGTTGGCTGGCCCTCACTTGATACTCGTCGCCAAATCCACTGGCTCCTGGTCATCTACAAGACCCTGCTAGGTAAAGTCCCGCTTTATCTCTGCTCGCTGGTCACCATAGCAGCACCCACCCGTAGCACGCGTTCCAGCAGGTATATCTCACTGGTCACCCCCAAAGCCAATTCCTCCTTTGGCCGCCTCACCTTCCAGTTCTCTGCTGACATTGCCTGGAACAAACTACAAAAATCTCTGAAACTGGAAACACTTATCTCCCTCACTAGCTTTAAGCACCAGCTGTCAGAGCAGCTCACAGATCACTGCACCTGCACATAGCCCATCTATAAATAGCCCAAACAACTACCCCTTCCCCTACTGTATTTATTTATATTGCTCCTTTGCACTCCAGTATTTCTACTTTGCACACTCATCTACTTTCAAATCTACCTTTCCAGTGTTTTAATTGCTACATTGTATTTACTTCGCCACCATGACCTATTTATTGCCTTTACCTCCCTTATCTCACCTCATTTGCTCACATTGTATATAGATTTATTTCTCTACTGTATTAATGACTGTATGTTTGTTTTACTCCATGTGTAACTGTGTTGTTATATGTGTCAAACTGCTTTGCTTTATCTTGGCCAGGTCGCAGTTGTAAATGAGAACTTGTTCTCAACTTGCCTACCTGGTTAAATAAAGGTGAAATAAATAAATATGTGACTAACATAAATGGAATAATGTGTCCCTGAACTAAGGGGGTGTCAAATCAAAAGTTACAGTCAGTATCTGGTTTTGCCACATGCTGCATTAAGTGCTGCAGTGCATCTCCTCCTCATGGACTGCACCATATTTGCCAGTTCTTGCTGTGAGATGTTACCCCACTCTTCCACCAAGGCACCTGCAAGTTCCCGGACATTTCTGGGGGGAATGGCCCTAGCTCTCAACCTCCGATCAAACAGGTCCCAAAAGTGCTCAATGGGATTGAGATCCGGGCTCTTCGCAGGCCATGGCAGAACACTGACATGCACAAATTGAGCATTACGGCTGGTGGCATTGTCATGCTGGAGGGCCATGTCAGGACGAGCCTGCAGGAAGGGTACCACATGAGGGAGGAGGATGTCTTCTCTGTAACGCACAGCGTTGAGATTGCCTGCAATGACAACAAGCTCAGTCCGATGATGCTGTGACACACCCTCCCAGACCATGACGGACCATCCACCTCCAAAACGATCCCGCTCCAGGGTGTAACGCTCATTCCTTCTACGATAAACGTGAATCCGACCATCAGCCCTGGTGAGACAAAACCAGGACTCCTCAGTGAAGAGCATTTTTTGCCAGTCCTGTCTGGTCCAGCGACGGTGGGTTTGTGCCCATAGGTGACATTGTTGCCGGTGACGTCTGGTGAGGTCCTGCCTTACAACAGACCTGCAAGCCCTCAGTCCAGCCTCTCTCAGCCTTTTGCGGACTGTCTGAACACTGATGGAGGGATTGTGCATTCCTGGTGTAACTCTGGCAGTTGTTGTTACCATCCTGTACCTGTCCTTTAGGTGTGATGTTCGTATGTACAGATCTTGTGCAAGTGTTGTTACACGTGGTCTGCCACTGCGAGGACAATCAGCTGTTCGTCCTGTCACCCTGTAGCGCTGTCTTAGGCGTCTCACAGTACGGACATTGCAATTTATTGCCCTGGCCACATCTGCAGTCCTCAGGCCTCCTTGCAGCATGCCTAAGGCACGTTCACGCAAATGAGCAGGGCATCTTTCTTTTGGTGTTTTTCAGAGTCAGTAGAAAGGCCTCTTTAGTGTCCCAAGTTTTCATAACTGTGACCTTAATTGCCTACTATCTGTAAGCTGTTAGTGTCATAACGATCGTTCCACAGGTGCATGTTCATTAATTGTTTATGGTTCATTGAACAAGCATGGGAAACAGTGTTTAAATCCTTTACAATGAAGACCTGTGAAGTTATTTAGATTTTTACGAATTATCTTTGAAGACAGTGTCCTGAAAAAGGGATATTTCTTTTTTTGCAGAGTTTAGATAAGCACTTTTCGTAATTCAATAGCTCAGACACGAGACGTATGTGGCAGGGTCTACAGACAATCACGGACTACAAATGGAAAACCAGCCACTTCGCAGACACCGACATCTTGCTTCCGGACAAGCTAAACACCTTCTTCGCCCGCTTTAAGGATAACACAGTGCCACCGACGCAGCCCGCTACCAAGGACTGTGGGCTCTCCTTCTCCGTGGCCGACGTGAGTAAGACATTTAAGCGTGTTAGCCTTCACAAGGGTCCTCAGAGCATGCGCAGACCAGCTGGCTGGAATGTTTAAGGACATATTCAATCTCTCCCTATCCCAGTCTACTGTCCCCATATGCTTAAGATGTCCACCATTGTTCCTGTACGCAAGAAAGCAAAGGTAACATAACTAAATGACTATCGCCAAGTAGCACTCACTTATGCCATCATGAAGTGCTTTGAGTGACTAGTCAAGGCCCATATCACCTCTACCTTACCTGACACCCTAGACCCACTTCAATTTGCTTACTGCCCCAATAGATCCACAGACGATGCAATCGCCATCGCGCTGCGCACTGCCCTATTCCGTCTGGAGAAGAGGAATACCTATGTAAGAATGCTGTTCATTGACTATAGCTCAGCATTCAACACCAACGTACCCTCCAAGCTCATCATTAAGCTTGAGGCCCTGGGTCTGAACCCCGCCCCGTGCAACTGAGTCCTGGACTTCCTGACGGGCCGCCCCTGTGGTGGTGAAGGTAGGAAAAAACACTGATACTCAACACTGGGGCCCCACAAGGATGCATGCCCAGCCCCCTCGTGTACTCCCTGTCCACCCATGACTGCCTGGCCACGCACACCTCCAACTCAATCATCAAGTTTGCAGATAACACAACAGCAGTAGGCCTGATTACCAACAATGACGAGACAGCCTACAGGGAGGAGGTGAGGGCCCTGGGAGTGTGGTGCAAGGAAAACAACCTCTCGCTCAACGTCAACAAAACAAAGGAGCTGATTGTGGACTTCAGGAAACAGCAGCGGGAGCACCCCCCTATCCACATCAAAGGGACTGCACTGGAGAAGGTGGAAAGCTTCAAGTGAAAATACAGATACTAATTTTAGAAAGTAGAATCTAAACTTGATATAGGGTACTGTGGGTGGGGTCACAGTAATTAAAAGAAGAGTGATAATGAAAAAAGCTAAGCAGAGCATGCCCTGAGCTTGTGGATAGGCAGTACTGGAGTAAACTTGGAGCGGGAGAGAATGCCAACACATTTTTTTTCAAATGACCGACTCCACATTTGACCACTTATATACTCTGGCATTCAATTTCAGCCCTGCTTTAGGCTATTAAAGAACTGTAAATTAATAATCATTTCTATGGGTGGAATCAGTGAATGAATGGGTGCAACAACCTTTGCACGGTCTGACAAGCTGCATAACGAATGAGGCCTAATTAGACAAATTAAAATTAAGTACACGAAACGAGATGAGTCATTCCATTTTTTTTGTTTACTAAGACGTTCAAATTAGATACTAAGACTTTCAAACAAGATAATTCCAAGAGACTACGTTTTTATACATATTTTTGTCTTAGGCTTCAGAGCTTCTGTAATAGAACCATATGAGTTATTTATTTGTATTATGAAAGCCTTTAAAAGCATTGTCCTGTCCACCTCTCACCTGTCCTGTGTGTTTGTCAACCAGGTGGAAGACCGTATCTTGCTTGGGGTCCCAGTAGAACCCCTCACAGATGCTCTCCCCCCTCTTCTTGGCTTTGATGATCTTCAGCGGGTCCATTTTGATAGGCTGCTCTATGAATACCACATAGTTCTCTGACATGGCTACAGGAAGAAGGGAAGAGACATGTGAAATACATTGTTTTCATTGGGGATGGGGTCGATTTGAATGAATGGTTTTTCATTTTTTCTATTCAAATCACTTCCTGAATTGACTTTCATTTATATATTGTTTTGCTACAGAAAGAGAGGAAGAGATACATATACCTGTAAATACACCCCACCCATTTTCACAATGATTGTCATTGCTAAAATAGCATTATGTAGTGACATTGTAAGATTATGTGTACATGAGTATAAGGAGGGTTAAGGGCAGAGGAACCTCCCTTTCTGGCTTTCTGTCAAGTTAAAATGAGACTTGGAAGTTTGACACTTAAGTCAGGGTACATTTAGTTCCTTAAGGATATGATAGAGACGTACAGTGACAATATCTAAGGGAAGTCATGGAATGTATTCCTGATGGCGCCATATTCCTTATATAGTGCGCTACTTCTGACCAGCCCTGATCAAAATAAGTGTACTATAAATGGAAAAGGGTGCTATTTGGAACACAACATGGTTATGTTTTGGCTCTTATTGCATAGGTATTGCATGAAGTGTTTGATAAGTTTACCGAAGCTGTGGAAGTAGGAGGGCCTGGCCTTGTCTACAGGGACAATAGAGCACAGCACTTTGGCCCCCTCCAGGGTTTCCTCAGGGTTGTTCTTCATAGGGGGCACTTTGATTATGTTATACAAGGCACCTAAAATGACAGGGACACAGTTAGTACACAACCTCTCACAGTGTTGTAATACTGTGCCACAACACTGGTGTGTATACAAGAAATTATCATCTAAACTTACAGGAACACTGTTTCTACACAACCTGTCACCCTGTGATATTGTGTCAGAGCCACATAAAACACACACTTGTATATAAACAAGAAATAGTTGCATATAAATATAATTAATTTATTGTATTTAAGTACCGTGAATAATATGTTGTCGGAAATGAACAACCAGTGTGTGCTCATTGCTCAACACAGATGACGCCAATGTTGTCTGAGGTTTTCAGCTTGGTATGTTTGAGGAGGATAATTACCCCCTCACCCATCTGAGCTCATAGACATAAATAAAACTCATATAATATCTCTTACTGGTTTAAAATCAGCACTATTACTTCTGTCTTGAGTCACACTCAGGAGGTTTAAGATGCAGTAATAGACAGACTTATACTGTATATTACAATACTGCCTCACCATTTTATGCCTCCTGCACCATACCAGTGTCTACATTTTTGAAAATAGTAATAACAAAATGGACCTATGTTGTCAAAGTTAAGAAGTGGTGAAGTGCCCCGTTAAGTGAACTTGATGAAAAACCAATCAGGACTATACAGTGCTATCATTTTGATCGTATATGCTCCTAAATATTTTGCTGTCCTACCAGGAATTTTAATTTGGGAGCAGAAATTATAATAATCACACAACATTTAGTAGGTCCCCTACCAAAATTAATTTGTTGCGGCAACCTTCCCGCAAGTTTGTGGCAAATTTGCTGCACACTAAATAGTGTGCCACAAAATGTTGCCAGAAGTTTGCAAACTTTTGCCACTAGTGGTAAATCTGTGGCAAAGCTTTGGCAACAATAATGTTTATTGCTACTAGTGGCAAAACGTTCGCCAGAGTTTATTTCTGACATTCAAATAGAATCTTGAAAGATTTGCTTATGTTGCAAACCTGTCGCAACAACATTTATTGCCTCTAGTTGAAAACAGTGTACCAGAAGCCGTGATTAGGAAAGACGTGGAGGGAGGTTGAGATGGCTGGAGCAGAAGTGTTCTTTTTTAATGCTGAAAGTGCGTCAAGTACAGTTAATGAGAAAGATGAGTGGACAACTGTGATCCAAAAATGAAAAAAAAATTGTGGAAAATGAGTCAGATGAATTGTTGCTTGTTTGAGTATGTTTTTTGGATAAGGATGTACATTTGGGAAACCCTTTTGAAGTCACAAAGATGGTAAAGGCGGCACTGATAAAAGTGGAATAAGCAGGAGTGGTTCAGTATGGTGTTGATATTGTGTATCTAAAGAGCAAAAAGAGTGAGTGTGCATTGTGGCTCACAAAATTATTCGATGCATGAAGTGGACAGCTTTGATTTTCGGAGCAGGGCACCGGTAAAAAGTGTTATCTCTGGCGCGTCCTTTGGATATTGATAATCAATATCTTAGGCAAAAAAATCCTAGTGTAGTTAATGCACGTTGCTTAACCCTTACAGGTCATGGGAAAAGGGAGCAAAGTTTATCTGTATTATTTATGAAGAGTATCTACCAGCCTATGTAAAGCTGGGAAATGTAGTTGAAGTCGGACGTTTACATACACCTTAGCCAAATACAGTCGTGGCCAAACGTTTTGAGAATGACACAAATATTAATTTCCACAAAGTTTGCTGCTCAGTGTCTTTAGATATTTTTGTCAGATGTTACTATGGAATACTGAAGTATAATTACAAGCATTTCATAAGTGTCAAAGGCTTTTATTGACAATTACATAAAGTTGATGCAAAGAATCAATATTTGCAGTGTTGACCCTTCTTTTTCAAGACCTCTGCAATCCGCCCTGGCATGCTGTCAATTAACTTCTGGGCCACATCCTGACTGATGGCAGCCCATTCTTGCAGAATCAATGCTTGGAGTTTGTCAGAATTTGTAGGTTTTTGTTTGTCCACCCGCCTCTTGAAGATTGACCACAAGTTCTCAATGGGATTAAGGTCTGGGGAGTTTCCTGGCCATTGACCCAAAAATATTGATGTTTTGTTCCCTGAGCCACTTAGTTCACTTTTGCCTTATGGCACCAAACTGTTCCTGGATGGTTGGGAGAAGTTGCTCTTGGAGGATGTGTTGGTACCATTCTTTATTCATGGTTGTGTTCTTAGGCAAAATTATGAGTGAGCCCACTCCCTTGGCTGAGAAGTAACCCCACACATGAATGGTCTCAGGATGCTTTACTGTTGGCATGACACAGGACTGATGGTAGTGCTTACCTTGTCTTCTCCGGACAAGCTTTTTTCCGGATGCCCCAAACAATCGGAAAGGGGATTCATTAGAGAAAATGACTTTACCACAGTCCTCAGCAGTGGTAGTCACTTTGGACTTTGGAGTCCAATCCCTGTACCTTTTGCAGAATATCAGTCTGTCCCTGATGTTTTTCCTGGAGAGAAGTGGCTTCTTTGCTGCCCTTCTTGACACCAGGGCATCCCCCAAAAGTCTTCGCCTCACTTCACCTCTGTACTGGTGGTGCCCCAATCCCGCAGCTGAATCAACTTTAGGAGACGGTCCTGGTGCTTGCTGAACTTTCTTGGGCACCCTGAAGCCTGCTTCACAACAATTGAACCGCTCTCCTTGAAGTTCTTGATGATCCGATAAATGGTTGATTTAGGTGCAATCTTAATGGCAGCAATATCCTTGCTTGTGAATCCCTTTTTGTGCAATGATGCAATGATGACGGCACGTGTTTCCTTGCAGGTAACCATGTTTGACAGAGAAAGAACAATGATTCCAAGCACCACACTCCTTTTGAAGCTTCCAGTCTGTTATTTGAACTCAATCAGCATGACAGAGTGATCTCCAGCCTTGTCCTCGTCAACACTCACACCTGTGTTAAAGAGAAAATCACTGACATGATGTCAGCTGGTCCTTTTGTGGCAGGGCTGAAATGCAGTGGAAATGTTTTTTGGGGACTCAGTTCATTTGCATGGCAAGGAGGGACTTTGGAATTAATTGCAATTCATCTGATCACTCTTCATAACATGATGGCAAATTGCCATCATACAAATTGAGGCAGCAGACTTTGTGAAAAATAATATTTGTGTCATTCTCAAAACTTTTGGCCACGACTGTACATTTAAACTCAGTTTTTCACAATTCCTGACATTTAATCCTAGAAAATATTCACTGTCTTAGGTCAGTTAGGATCACCAATTTATTTTAAGAATGTGAAATGTCAGAATGGGAGAATTATTTATTTTAGCTTTTATTTATTTTATGAAATCCCCAGTGGGTCAGAAGTTTATATACACTCAGTTAGAATTTGGTGGCATTGCCTTTAAATTGTTTACCTTGGGTAAAACGTTTTGGGTAGCCTTCCAAAAGCTTCCCACTGTAAGTTGGGTGAATTTTGGCCCATTACTCCTGACAGAGCAGGTGTAACTGAGTCAGGTTTGTAGGCATCCTTGCTCGCACACGCTTTTTCAGTTCTACCTACACAATTTATATGGGATTGAGGTCAGGGCTTTGTGATGGCCACTCCAATACCTTGACTTCGTTGTCCTTAAGCCATTTTGCCACAACTTTGGAAGTATGCTTGGGGTCATTGTCCATTTGGAAGACCCATTTGCGACCAAGCTTTAACTTCCTGACTGATGTCTTGAGATGTTGCTTCACGATATCCACATAATTTTGCTTCCTCATCATGCCATCTATTTTGTGAAGTGCACCAGTCCCTCACGCATCAAATCACCCCCACAACATGATGCTGCCACCCCTGTGCTTCACGGTTGGGATGGTGTTCTTCGGCTTGCAAGCATCCCCTTTTTTCCTCCAAACATAATGATGGTCATTATGGCCAAACAGTTCTATTTTTGTTTCATCAGACCAGAGGACATTTCTTTAAAAAGTAGGATATTTGTCCCCATGTGCAGTTGCCAACCGTAGTCTTACTTTTTTATGGTGGTTTTGGAGCAGTGGCTTCTTCCTTGCTGAGAGGCCTTTCAGGTTATGTCGATATAGGACTCATTTTACAGTGGATATAGATACTTTTGTACATGTTTCCTCCAGCATCTTCACAAGGTCCTTTGCTGTTGTTCTGGGATTGATTTTTACTTTTTGCACCAAAGTACGTTCATCTCTAGGAGACAGAACGCGTCTCTTTCCTGAGTGGTGTGACGGTTGTGTGGTACCATGGTGTTTATACTTGTGTACTATTGTTTGTACAGATACACGTGGTACCTCCAGGCCTTTGGAAATTGCTCCCATGAATGAACCAGTCTTGTGGAGGTCTACAATTTATCTTCTGAGGTCTTGGCTGATTTCTTTAGACTTTCCCATGATGTCAAGCAAAGAGGCACTGAGTTTGAAGGTAGGCCTTGAAATACATCCACAGGTACACCTCCAATTGATTCAAATGATGTCAATTAGCCTATCAGAAGCTTCTAAAACTATGACATCATTTTCTGGAATTTTCCAAGCTGTTTAAAGGCACAGTCAACTTAGTGTATGTAAACTTCTGACCCACTGGAATGTGATACAGTGAATTATAAGTGAAATAATCTGTCAGTAAACAATTGTGAGAAAAATTACTTGTGTCATGCACAAAGTAGATGTCCTAACTGACTTGCCAAATTTATAGTTTGATAATAACAAGAAATATGTGGAGTGGTTGAAAAACACGTTTTAATGACTCCAACCTAAGTGTGTAAACTTCCAACTTCCCCTGTATAAAATACCTCGTGAGAGCGTTTGTGGGAAACCATATGCAATGCGACCACGTGTCAAGTATTTGCAGACGGAAGAAATATGTTATTGAAGAGTCTCTGAATGTAAAATGTTGTAACTGTGGTGGAGATCATATTCCCTAATTCCCTGACCTGAGTACCTTGCTAGGGTAAAAGTGGTTGAGGTGTCAAGGATCAGGGCTGTACAGCAAATCTCCTAGATTATGTGAAGCGGAGAAGAGTTTTGAAGGGGCAAAAAGCCACAGTGTTGAAGAAGATATGGCAGTGGATGCACAGCATCTAGTTGCAAATGTTATATGTCAAACAAGTTATCTGGAATCACTTATTGTGAAGGTGGATTTTGTAGCATTTATAGCTACATTTATTAATTGTTCTGCACAAGTATCCAGGAAGTCCAAGAAGCTGAACATCTTTTTTTTTACAATATATATTCAAAAGTATGTGGTGACCCCTTCAAATTAGTGGATTCCACAACTTCAGCCACACCCGTTGCTGACTGGTGTATAAAATCGAGCATTCAGCCATGCAATCTCCATAGACAAATATTGACAGAAGAATGGCCTTACTGAAGAGCTCAGTGACTTTCAACGTGGCAACGTCATAGGATGCCACCTTTCCAACAAGTCAGTTCATCAAATTTCTGCCCTACTAGAGCTGCCCCGTTCAATTGTAAGTGCTGTTATTGTAAAGTGGAAATGAATAGGAGCAACAACGGCTAAGCCGTGAAGTGATATGCCATATACAGTGGCAAGAAAAAGTATGTGAAATCTTTGGAATTACCAGGATGTCTGCATGAATTGGTCATAAAATGTGATCTTATCTTCATCTAAGTCACAACAATAGACAAACACAAACTAATAACACAAAAACAATGATACGTTTTAATGTCTTTATTGAACACCGTGCAAACATTCACAGTGCTGGGTGCAAAAAGTATGTGAACCCTTGGATCTAATAACTGGTTGACCGTCCTTTGGCAGCAGTAACCTCAACCAAACATTTTCTGTAGTTGCGGAGCAGACCTGCACAATGTTCAGGAGGAATTTTGGACCATTCCTTTTTACAAAACTGTTTCAGTTCAGTAATTTTCTTGGGATGTCTGGAGTGAACCACTCTGTAGGTCTTGAAACAGCATCTCAATCGGGTTGAGGTCAGGACTCTGACTGGGCCACTCCAGAAGGCGTATTTTCTTCTGTTGAAGCCATTCTGTTGTTGATTTACTTCTGTGTTTTGGGTCGTTGTCCTGTTGCATCACCCAGCTTCTGTTGAGCTTCAATTCACGGACAGATAGCCTTACATTCTCCTGCAAAATGTTTTGATGAACTTGGTAATTCATTTTTCCATTGATGATAGCAAGCTATCCATGCCCTAAGGCAGCAAAGCAGCCCCAAACTAGGATGCTCCCTCTACCATACTTTACAGTTGGGATGAGGTTTTGAGGCCTTTTTATCTCCACAATTAGTGTTGTGTGCTCCTTCCAAACAACTTACGTTTAGTTTAATCTGTCCACAGAATATTTTGGAACATCCAGGTGATCTTTTGTGAACTTCAGATGTGCAGCAATGTGGGGTCCTCCCGTGAACACCATTCTTGTTTAGTGTTTTACGTATCGTAGACTCATCAACAGAGATGTTAGCATGTTCCAGAGATTTCTGGAAGTCTTTATCTGACACTAGGATTCTTCTTAATCTCATAGAGCATTCTGCGCTGTGCTCTTGCAGTCATCTTTGCAGGATGGCCACTCCTAGGGAGAGTGCTGAACTTTCTCCATTTATAGACAATTTGTTTTACCGTGGACTGATGAACATCAAGCCTTTTAGAGATACTTTTGTAACCTTTTCCAGTTTTATGCAAGTCAACAATTCTTAATCTTAGGTCTTCTGAGATCTATTTTGTTTGAGGCATGGTTCACATCAGGCAATGCTTCTTGTGAATAGCAAACTCACATTTTGTGAGTGTTTTTTATAGGGCAGGGCAGCTCTAACCAATATCTCCAAGCTCGTCTCATTGATTCGACTCCAAATTAGCTGTCTCCTGACTCCAATTTGCTTTTGGAGAAGTCATTAGCCTAGGGGTTCACATACTTTTTCCAACCTACACTGTGAATGTTTAAATGATGTATTGAATATAGACAAATACAATAATTTGCATGTTATTAGTTTAAGCACACTGTGTTTGCCTATTTTTGCAGAATCGCAAGTAATTCCAAAGGGTTCACATACCTTTTCTTGCCACTGTAAGCTCACAGAATGGGACCGTCCAGTGCTGAAACGCGTAGCACGTAATAATCGTATGTAGTCGGTTGCAACACTCACTACCAAGTTCCAAACTGCCTCTGGAAGCAACGTCAGCACAATAACTGTTCAAGCTTCATGAAATGGCCGAGCAGCCGCACACAAGCCTAAGATCACCATGTGCAATGCCAAGTGTCAGCTGGAGTGTTGGTAAGCTCAGCGCCAATGGACTCTGTAGCAGTGGAAACGCATTCTCTAGAGTGATGAATCATGATTCACCATCTGGTAGTCCGAAGGAAAATTCAGGGTTTGGAAGATGCCAGGAGAACGCTACCGGCCTCAATGCATAGTGCCAACTTAAAAGTTTGGTGGAGGAGGAATAATGGTCTGGGGCTGTTTTTGGGCTAGGCCCTAGTTCCAGTGAATGGAAATCATAACGCTACAGCATGCAATGACATTCTAGACGATTCTGTTCTTCCAAATTTGTGGCAACAGTTTTGGGAAGGCCCTTTCCTGTTTCAGCATGACAATGCCCCCGTGCACAAAGCGAGGTCAATACAGAAATGGTTTGTCGAGATCGGTGTGGAAGAACTTGACTGGTCTGCACAGAGCCCTGACCTCAACAACGTCGAACACCGGTGCGTCAATAGACTAGGTTTTTTTAATGCATTATTGGCTAGTAAATTGTGAGACTGGTCTTGATTGGTTCAAATGTTTTTTCTTCCCCTTGGGGTTGAGACCCCTCATTGTTTAGATTTGAAAATCTGACCATTGTAATAGAAGGAGGTGGCGCTCAGGGGCTGCGTGTGGCTCTGGGTGTTTGAGTGAGAAAGACACAGAAGAGATCCAACCAGGAAAAGCAAGCCCCCTTCATTATCAACGCTTTGTGCTGACAACATCCAAGAGCCTTTCCCGACTCTGAAGTCAGGAGGACTTCAAGAGTTAGGTGTTAGCCAGACTAGTGATTAACTGCAATGGAAAAGTAATTGTTTGTCTGGCTAAAACATTACACATTTTGATGTCATATGTGGCAGAGTCTCACAAGCATTAAAAATACGGTGGGAACACGTGGATTTTAGCAAGTTTGATGTCATTAATATTTGTGGATATGTATGTAAATGTTAAGTTGTCTATTGTTTTTGTCAAAGAATATTTTTGTTTGTAAAAAAAAAAAAGAATAATAAAATTAATTAATAATATAAATTGCACACCCTCCTCCTTTACTCATCCGATCCGTTTTAAAAACGGTGTACCCATCAATAGATATCGAGTTATTTGACAAAGATTTCTTTAGCCAAGTTTATGATGAAACCATTATGTCTGCATTTGTCATATTGTCCCGTTTTCTAATCATGTCTATTTTTGGAAATAGACATCTGACATTAACATTTAAGAGGCCAAAACCTGCTTTATTTTTTAAATAAAAGGGAGTCGGTAGCGATTGCATGGTATCTACCGTCTCAGGGTTTGGTCACACATTACCAGAGATCAACAGTAAAAGCATAACAATACATCTCAGTTGCCCAATGCGTGAGGACTTGGTGGAGCCAGCACCATTGTCATTAAAACGAGCTGAGTCTTTCAGGACAGAAAAAATGTAATTCAAGAGTTTGAAAGTATGCCATCAAGTGTAGTCCCACTTGCGTTTCAGAGTGTAACAAATGCAATTGCAGAGAGAGACAAATATCCTGGTGGTATTGACAAGATGGTCCAATTGGACTGTTTGCAAATTGTAGGGCATAAGACAGATAATTCACTCACCTGTTGATCATTCAGCCCATGTAATCCAATTGCTTTAATTTTACCTTTATTAAACTAGGCAAGTCAGTTAAAAACTTCTAATGGCTGCAATCCCGCTAACGGGATCGATATGACAACAGCCAGTGAAAGTGCAGCACGCCAAATTCAAACAACAGAAATCTCAAAATTAAAATTCCTTAAACATACATGTATCTTATACCATTTTAAAAGTATTTTTGTTGTTATTCCCACTAACGTGTCCGATTTCAAATATGCTTTACTGCGAAAGCACCACAAACGATTGTTAGGTCACCAACAAGCCACAGAATAAGCACAGCCATTTTTCCAGCCAAAGATAGCAGTCACAAAAAGCACAAATAGAGATAAAATGAATCACTAACCTTTGACGATCTTCATCAGATGACACTCATAAGACTTCATGTTACACAATACATGTATGTTTTGTTTGATAAAATTCATATTTATATAAAATAATCTGAGTTTACCATGGCGCGTTACTTTCACTAGTTCCAAAAACATCCAGTGATTTTGCATAGCCACATCTATTCAACAGAAATACTCATCATAAATGTAGATGATAATACAAGTTATACACATGGAATTATAGATATACCTCTCCTTAATGCAACCGCTGTGTCAGATTTCAAAAAAACTTTACGGAAAAAGCAAACCATGCAATAATGAGACGGCGCTCAGATATAACAACATTTCTCCGCCATGTTGGAGTCAACAGAAACCTGAAATTACATGATAAATATTCCCTTACCTTTGATGATCTTCATCAGAATGCACTCCCAGGAATTCCAGGTCCACAATAAATGCTTGATTTGTTCGATAATGACCTTTATTTATGTCCAATTAGCTACTTTGGTTAGCGCGTTTGGTAAACAATTCCAAAGTCACGAAGCGCATTCACTAAAACCTGACGAAATGTCCAAAAGTTCTGTAACAGTCAGTAGAAACATGTCAAACGATGTATTGAATCAATCTTTAGAATGTTGTTAACATAAATCTTGAATAACGTTCCAACCGGAGAATTACATTGACTTCAGATGAGCGATGGAACGGAGCTCCCTCTCATGTGAACGCGCATGGTCAAAGAAGTGTCACCTCATGGGAGTGGTGACTAATTCTCTTCTCGTTTTCCCCCCCCTTCACAGTAGAGTCATCAGACAAAGTTCTGTTGACATCTAGTGGAAGCCGTAGGAAGTGCAAACTCATCCATATCTCACGGTGATTTCAATGGGAGCTTGGTTGAAAATCTACCAGCCTCAGAATTTCCACTTCCTGTTTGGATTTTTTCTCAGGTTTTTGCCTGCCATATTTTTATTTTATTTTACCTTTATTTAACTAGGCAAGTCAGTTAAGAACAAATTCTTATTTTCAATGACGGCCTAGGAACAGTGGGTTAACTGCCTGTTCAGGGGCAGAATGACAGATTTGTACCTTGTCAGCTCGGGGATTTGAACTTGCAACCTTTCGGTTACTAGTCCAACGCTCTAACCACTAGGCTACCCTGCCGCCCCGGATTCCATATGAGTTCTGTTATACTCACAGACATAATTCAAACAGTTTTAGAAACATCAGAGTTATTTCAGAAGCACAATGCCAATTTTAACCTTGTCAGCTCGGGGATTCGATCTTGCAACCTTTTGGTTACATTTACATTTTAGTCATTTAGCGAGCGACTTACAGTAGAGTGCATACATTTTATTACATTTTTTTTTTTTTACATACTGAGACAAGGATATCCCTACCGGCCAAACCCTCCCTAACCCGGACGACGCTATGCCAATTGTGCGTCGCCCCACGGATCTCCCGGTTGCGGCCGGCTGCGACAGAGCCTGGGCCTGGGCGCGAACCCAGAGACTCTGGTGGCGCAGCTAGCACTGCGATGCAGTGCCCTAGACCACTGCGCCACCCGGGACCCCTGTCCAAAGTTACTAGTCCAAAGCTCTAACTACTAGGCTACCTGGTCCTCAATATGGTTGAGTACCTTCACCAGGTGGCAGTGACCAGACCCCAACCCATTTGTGATGGCTCTTGGGGACTGCTCACAGGTTTTTACTTCTAGCAGGCAAACTATCTGAATCGCCGTGTCTCCAGCTCGCCTAGCGTAGCAGCGACTACGGAATTGGCCCCTCTGACTCATCTAGTGCTACTCATTTGACACTATGATCACTCGGCTACACATGCCTCTCCCTAATGTCAATATGCCTTGTCTATTGCTGTTTAGGTTAGTGATTATTGTCATATTTCACTGTTGAGCCCCTAGCCCTGCCCAATATGCCTTAAATAGCCCTTTTGTTCCACCCCCCACACATGCGGTGACATCACCTGGCTAAACTGGTGCCTCTAGAGAAAAAACCTCTCTCATCATCACTCAATAACTATCGCCACTGTACTCACATCCTACCATACCCTTGTCTGTACATTATGCCTTGAATCTATTCTTCCGCACCCAGAAATCTGTTCATTTTACTCTCTGTACCGAATGCAATAGACGACCAGTTCTTATAGCCTTTAGCCGTATCCTTATCCTACTCCTCCTCTGTTCCTCTGGTGATGTAGAGGTTAACGCAGGCCCTGCAGCCACCAACACCACTCCCATTCCCCAGGCGCACTCATTTCTTGACGTCTGTAACCATAAAAGCCTTGGTTTCATGCATGTTAACCTGTTAGTGAATAGGCGGCGCTATTTTCACTTTGGGAAAAAATCGTGCCCAAATTAAACGGCCTCGTACTCTGTTCTAGATCATACAATATGCATATTATTATTACTATTGGATAGAAAACACTCTGAAGTTTCTAAAACTGTTTCTAAAACTAAAATTATATCTGTGAGTAAAACAGAACTCATTTGGCAGGAAGTGAACATTCTGAAAATGAGGCTCTGTGTCAGGGCCTGCCTATTCAACTGGCTTATATTTATGGATCTGTATGCACTTCATACGCCTTCCACTAGATGTCAACAGGCAGTAGAAGGTTGAATGGGGTGTCTAGCTTGATGTGAGGCCGAATGAGAGCTTTTTGAGTGACAGGTCCGCTCTTTTGTCAGTTTTCAACTGCGCACAGGGGAACTCCACATTGTCTTCTGAAATGCGTTACGTATACACGGCGAAATGCTCCGGCTCTGATTTTATTGGATACATATGAGAAAAACATCATAAAGTAGGATTTTCAACTGAGTTTGACCAGTTTATTCGACGTTTATTGGCAATTTTTGAATTTTTCGTTCCAGGCGCAATGATTTTTGGACATGTGCCCTCCACATGGCTAGCCAAAGTTGCTAATTCGACAGAAGAAATGGACATTCTAAAACCAAACAACGATTTATTCTGGAACTAGGAGTCCTTGCACAACATTCTGATGGAAGATCATCAAAAGTAAGAGAATATTTATGATGTTATTTCGTATTTTTGTGGTAAATGTTGGCTCCAACAAGGCGGAGAATATGTGAGCGCTGTCTCACAATATTGCATGCTGTATGTTGTACTAAAGTTATTTTTAAAAATCTAACACAGCGGTTGCAATAAGAACCAGTGTATCTTTCATTTGCTGCACAACATGTATTTTTTAGTAAAGTTTATGATGAGTTCTTTGGTTAGATAACGTGACTGTCCAAAATATCTCCGGACAATTTTGTGCATTATGGCTACGTATTCACAATGTAAAACCAGGATTTGTAGCTCTAAATATGCACATTTTCGAACAAAACATAAATGTATTGTATAACATGATGTTATAAGACTGTCATCTGATGAAGTTGTCCAAAGGTTAGTGATTCATTTTATCTCTATTTGTGGGTTTTGTGAAAGCTATCTTTACGGTGAATAAATGGCGTTGTGTGTTTGGCTATTGTGGTGAGCTAATATAAATATATATTGTGTTTTCGCTGTAAAACACTTAAGAAATCTGAAATATTGGCTGGATTCACAAGATGTTTATCTTTCATAAATGTTGGAGGGCCTGTTGTCCGGACATCTGGCAGTCTCCATGGAGGTGCCACAGGGTTCAATTATCGGGCCAACTTTTTTCTCTGTATATATCAATGATGTTTCTCTTGCTGCTTGTGTTTCCCTGATCCACCTCTACGCAGACTACACCATTCTGTATACATCTGGCCCTTCTTTGGACACTGTGTTAACAAACCTCCAAACGAGCTTCAATGCCATACAAACACTCCTTCCGTGGCCTACAACTGCTTTTAAATGCTTGTAAACCTAAATGCTTGCTCTTCAACCGATTGTTGCCCGCACCCGCCCGCCCGACTAGAATCACTACTCTGGACGGTTCTGACTTAGAATATGTGGACAACTACAAATACCTAGATGTCTGGTTAGACTGTAAACTCTCCTTCCAGACTCACATTAAGCATCTCCAATCCAAAATTAAATCTAGAATCGGCTTCCTATTTCGTAACAAAGCCTCCTTCACTCATGCTGCCAAACATACCCTCCTTAAACTGACGATCCTACTGATCCTTGACTTCGGCGATGTCATTTACAAAATAGCCTCCAACACTCTACTCAGCAAACTGGATGTAATCTATCACAGTGCCATCCGTTTTGTTACCAAAGTCCCATATACTACCCACCACTGCGACCTGTATGCTCTCGTTGGCTGGCCCTCACTACATATTCGTCGCCAGACACACTGGCTCCAGGTCATCTAGAAGTCTTTGCTCGGTAAAGGCCCACCTTATCTCAGCTCACTGGTCACCATAGCAACACCCACCCATAGCACGCGCTCTAGCAGATATATTTCACTGGTCATCCCCAAAGCCAACACTTCCTTTGGCCGCCTTCCCTTCCAGTTCTCTGCTGCCAATGACCTGAACGAATTGCAAAAATCACTGAAGCTGGAGTCTTTATACTCCCTCTCTAACTTTAAGCATCAGCTGTCAGAGCAGCTTACCGATTACTGTGTACAGACACAGCCAATCTGTAAATAGCACACCCAACTACCTCATCCCCATATTGTTATTTATCGTCTTGCTCTTTTGCACCCTAGTATCTCTACTTGCAGATCATCATCTGCATCATCTATCACTCCAGTGTTAATGCTAAATTGTAATTATTTCGCCTCTATGGCCTATTTATTGCCCTACCTCCCCACTCTTCTACATTTGCACATTACATTTACATTTACATTTAAGTCATTTAGCAGACGCTCTTATCCAGAGCGACTTACAAATTGGTGCATTCACCTTATGATATCCAGTGGAACAACCACTTTACAATAGTGCATCTAACTCTTTTAAGGGGGGGGGGGGGGTTAGAAGGATTACTTTATCCTATCCTAGGTATTCCTTAAAATAACACATACTGTATATCGATGTTTCTATTGTGTTATTGACTGTACGTTTGTTTATGTGTAACTCTGTGTTGTTGTTTTTGTCGTAATGCTTTGCTTTATCTTGGCCAGGTCGCAGTTGTAAATGAGAACTTGTTCTCAACTGGCCTACCTGGTTAAATAAAGGTTAAATAAATAAAATAAAACATTCATTAGAGACTGGCATTGGAGCAAGTTACAGTACTTGAGGCACTGGATGTGTGCTTCAAGTCTTATTATGTGTTTGAATTCAACATTCCCACTATGCCCTAGCATGGGAATCCCTACAAAGGAACATAATATTTTCTCCACTGAGCAATAGTGGACAAGTATCTGCTCTTGTATGTAGTTTGAGAAGTGACAGGAGGAAGCACAGCCCTCCAGCTGATGTGTTCCATGAGTGTCTCCTTCCAATGCTAAAATGCTCTTCAGAAACTATTTATAGCTCTGTTAAACCTGTTATGGCTGCAAGCCCGACACCGGTACACCTATGACAACATCCAGCTCAAGTGCAGGGCGTGAAATTCAAAATCATTTTTTTTTTAAATATTTAACTTTCACACATTAACAAGTCCAATACAGCATTTGAAAGATAAACATCTTGTGAATCCAGCCAACATGTCCGATTTTTTAAATGTTTTACACCACATATATTTATGTTAGTTCACCACCAAATAAAAAAGAGGACAGACATTTTTCACAGCACAAGTATGATGCAAGTAGCATGCACAAGCCAACCTAACTAACCTAGAACTAACCTAAATAACCTAGAAAAAACTACCTCAGATGACAGTCCTATAACATGTTACACAATAAATCTATGTTTTGTTCAAAAAATGTGCATATTTTAGCTATAAATCAGTTTTACATTACTGCTACCATCATAGCTACAGTCAGAAATCGCACGGGAGTAGCCAGAGAAAATACAGACACCAACGTCAACTACCTAATTACTCATCATAAAACATTTCAGACAAATATATGGTGGATAGCTAATGAAAGACAAATATCTTGTGAATACAGCCAATATTTCCGATTTTTTAAGTGTTTTACAGCGAAAACACAATATATCGTTATATTAGCTTACTACAATAGCTAGCACACAGCAGCATTGATTCTAGTCAAACGGTAGCGATAGCACAGTTCGACAGATATATGAAAACGCATCCCAAATTGGGTCCTTATCTTTGTTGATCTTCCATCAGAATGTTCTCCAAGGGGTCCTTTGTTCAGAACCGTCTTTCTTTGGATCCAGAACGAAAGATTTCCCTCTTGAATTAGCAAACACACTGGCCGTGCGACGCTAACCTCTCCTTCTTGACAAAAGTCTTGCGTCGCATCACGTCTAATGTCCAGAATAAATTTCAATAATATAATTAAACTATATTGAAAAAACATACTTTAGGATGATATTGTGACATGTATCAAATAAAATCGAAGCCAGAGATCATATTCACCTTTAACGAGGGTTGTCCAGGAGCCGAGTGCAGGTCCAACTTCGCGCCCAGGAAAAAAAATTAAATGCGCACATCTCACTCCAAGAGGTTGTGTTCAATCCCAGGACGAGATAATCAAGTCATTTCTGCTCTCACTTCCGCATGACGTGTTTCTACAGTCCTAAGTGACATGCCCTTTTATAGACAAGGTCTTGAAGAGAGACATCGCTTTTGGAAATCTCACTTCCGGATAGGAAATGGGCTGTAAAAAGAGTTCTGTTCCACTTAGAGAAATAATTCAAACGGTTTTAGAAACTAGAGACTGTTTTCTATCCAATAGTAATAATAATATGCATATTGTACGAGCAAAAATTGAGTAAGAGGCCGTTTGAAAATGGGCACCTTTTTCCAGTTATTCAATACGCCCCCTGCAGCCATAACAAGTTAATAACCTCTTGTCACTACAGGGGGTGCTGTTTCAACTTCGACATTTAGCGTTCCCAAATTAAACTGCCTCGTACTCAATTCTTGCTCGTACAATATGCATATTATTATTACTATTGGATAGAAAACACTCTCTAGTTTCTAAAACCGTTTGAATTATTTCTCTGAGTGAAAGGGAAGTCATTCTGCAGCTCACTTCCTGTCAAGAAGTGAGATTTCTGAAATTGAGGTCTCTGTTCCAGGGTCGGTTTATAAATTCCCTTATAAGGTATGGGGCTACATGCACTGCATACGCCTTCCCCTAGATGTCAGTAAGCGGTGAGACTTTGAATGGAGCGGATAGCACCATCTGGGGGAGTATAAAACCTCTTGGAACGGAAGTATCGACCTTTTCGACGAGGCGCCTGACGCAGCAGGGACACCGGTATGGCTTCTTCAAAAGCTTTCGGTTTAGCAGTTCTATATCTCCGGCTCTGATTTAATTTGTTTTTTTGTCTTAAATACTTTATAAGGTAGTTAATTTAAACCGACTTATAGCAGTTTATAGCAGTTTATTGCGATTTTCCTGGATTTCTTTGTGATGCACTTTCACGAGTTGGACACCTCTCCAGTGGGTGGCTAACGTTAGCGGCTATTTCGACAGGACAAGAGGACATCTTTCAACCCAAAGACGATTGTTCTGGAGAAAGGACACCTTGCCCAAGATTCTGATGGAAGCTCAGCTAATAGTAAGCAGTCTTTATGCTGTTAATTCGTACTTATGTTGACAAATGTCAAATAATAATTCCGCCATGAATTATGGTGCGGTCTCGCTTTAGCGCACGCTGTATTGCGCAGTAACGTTAATTTTTAAAATCTAACACAGTGATTGCATTAAGAACTAATTTATCTTTCATTTGCTGTCCAACTTGTATTTTTTAGTCAAGTTTATGAATAGTTTTCGATTAGAATAGGTGATTCTCCAAGATGGCGCCGGACAGATTGCTCTAAGTTTTGGCCACTATTCTCATTGTATAACCACGATTTGTGCCGCTAAATATGCACATTTTCGAACAAACTCTATATGCATTGTGTAATATGATGTTATAGGACTGTCATCTGAAGAATTCTGAGAAGGTTAGTGAAAAAATTAATATCTTTTGGTGGCTTATACTTTTCGCTATGTTTTTGCTTGAATCAATGCTGTTGTGATGTTTGCTATTGTGGTAAGCTAATATAACGTTATATTGTGTTTTCGCTGTAAAACACTTAGAAAATCTGAAATATTGTCTGGATTCACAAGATATGTGTCTTTCAATTGCTGTACGCTGTGTATTTTTAAGAAATGTTTTATTAGGTAATACAGGTAATTAGGTAATACACGTTAGTCGCTTCGGTGAGAGTTGTGATGGTGGCTGCAATGGTAAACTATGATTTATACCTGAAATATGCACATTTTTCTAACAAAACATATGCTATACAATAAATATGTTATCAGACTGTCATCTGATGAAGTTGTTTCATGGTTAGTGGCTATTTATATCTTTATTTGGTCGAATTTGTGCTAGCTACTGATGGAGTAAAAAACTGGTGGAGTAAAAAAAGTGGTGTCTTTTGCTAATGTGGTTAGCTAATAGATTTACATATTGTGTCTTCCCTGTAAAACATTTTAAAAATCAGAAATGATGGCTGGATTCACAAGATCTGTATCTTTCATCTGGTGTCTTGGACTTGTGATTTAATGATATTTAGATGCTAGTATTTACTTGTGACGCTATGCTAGGCTATGCTAGTCAGCTTTTTTACTGTGGGGGGTGCTCCCGGATCCGGGATGAGTACCAAGTAAAAGTTAAATTGACTTATAGTTTGCTTTTTAATGCGTTTGCAACTGTTTTTGCTTATAGTACGGTATGCTGCTCCTTTGCCTTTTTTTCACCTACTGAAGCACGTTCTGGTACACTTTCACTCCATCACAACAATGTATTGTGATGGCCTCTATTAAAAAGAGGAGGATCCCATCAGCTTTCTATAGGCTAGGGCTACTATATTTATTTCTCAACTCTCCTAATATTAAGCACATAGATTCTCTTTACAACAGGAGTATAGCCTACCTGGCTGGCATGAAAATGAACCACCGAGAAAGCATCCTCCATTCGCCCAGCTTGTGTGCAGTATACATATGCAGGGCGTGCGTTCCTAGTTTGGGGAAGATTATTTTCCCCATTAAAAATCCCACAACTGTCTCAGACTATGTTTGTAATATGTATTTCTCACACAGAATAGAATAGGTAAACTTTTGTACTATGGGGGATAGTAGATTGACATAGGCTAGTTCTTTTGCTGTTTGTTAGGCCTACTCATCTTGTTGGCTGACGAAAAGTAAATGTAGACTGTTCTTCCAATATCTTCATTATGCGCCTCGGAATTGGATAAGGACGCACACAGTTGTGTCCCTGATGTGTCTGTCTACACTTGTAGTCAATGACGGATATTGGCTAATGAGAATTGAGCTATCTAGGAGAGCCATGTGAGTGAGAGGTGCTTCGGAGCACGCAGCCCGGATATGGGAATTATAATTATTATATTCAGCGCAAGGGCACAATGGCCACTGGCAGCATGGTTTATTTGGGGGGGCATTACGGCCACACAGAGGGGATTCCCACCAGGAAATTCGAGGCATTATCATGTGCTTGTCAAGTTGTGAATGAGAGACTGTTGAAGTGTGTGTAGCCTGAGAAAAAAACTGGGCAAAGCTCATGCCTTTCATTCAACAACAACAACAAAAAATATTTCGAGTCGCATCATGCAACCGTAGAATGTATAAAAAATCTAAACATATAGCCCAACATTTGTATCAGAACTGAAGTTGCATAAATAACTCTAAATTAAGCATAATATGAGGACCTGTTTCTTTGTTAACTGCTCAACACAGAATAGCCGTATGGGTCTACTAACTCAAATCGTTTGGGGAAATTATACTTTCTATTTTATTGAGTTATGTTCAATTGTATTCTATAAAATAATGCCATGGAATTCTAAGCAAATATTGTCTGCTAAATGAACTAGTGTAGCCCACAGCAATATGGGAAAGCCAGATCAGGGCCTAAATAACGACAAATTAGAGAATGCTATTCTCTTCTGATGTAGATAATTTTTTCTTCATGTAATGTTTATTTAGACCTCTCTAAAATAAATCATGGATTTATTTTGATGGTGTAGGCTATATTACAAGGATTCATTAGACTTTTTAAAATGTAGATGTTCCAAACGTCTGCATCAGTGGCTTGTAGGCTATGCGTGGAAGCCAGGAGATGCCAAATGTGTTTATGTTAATTAACGGTCAATTATGGTGAGAGCTGCAGTTATTTGCTTGACAATCATCGGCTGACAAAATGTCATGACCGCCACAGCCCTAGTTAATACCTCTTAATTAAGACAGACAATGTCACGCATGCATGCTTTGTTTTTCACAGATTGCAATCTGAGTGTGCACATCAAGCTCAACTGGGGCTTTAATCTGATGTTTGGATTGTTTGGTTCATTAAATAATATAAATACATTCTAATAATGTAGAATTTTATGAAATCTTGTGAAATATTACATATTTTGACAATAGGGCTTTGTTTCAACATGCTATTTAAAAATATACATATTTTTGTACATTTTACTTAAGTGATGTACAGTATTTGAAATTCATAATTTTATCTTGATTGTGTATGTGTAGGGAAGGGAGGGGTGGGATGGTAGAGAAGGCAAAAATATGACAGCAAAATTTAAAGTAGGATGGCACTGAAAATACCCCAAGGATTACATAAATGATCCTGCTGCAGGGTCAATCCCGAAACCGAATGTGCTGGGTTTTAACCCAGCCATATAGTATACTTACCCAGCAGGGTTAGATGCACAACTCAAACCCGCTTGGTTGAATTAACCCAATGCTGTGTTTGGCCAATATTAATCCAGCGCTGGGTTGTTGAAATTACCCAAATTGGGTTATTTATAACCCAGCATTTTTTTAAGAAACAATAATTCATTTTGGGGAAAGTAATATGAATTGCAATATTAGGCGTAACTCAATTTCTACCTTTTTAAGATTTTTAAGATTTGTATTGTTTTCATACAGTACCCTAATTGTGTTATGTTTTCTGATTGTTTCAGTGCATGCATTCAACAAGCTTTGGACAAAGGACTTCCAGAGGGCCACCAATCTCCAAAGTTCACTCAAAAAGGCAATACTTCTCAACTGCGTTTGATTTGGTTTTAATTATTAAATTGTTATTAAAACTTCTTATGGGCAGGTAGCGTTCTACCTGGCCAACATCCGGTGAAATTGCAGAGTGCGAAATTCAAACTACAGAATTATAAATATTTAACTTTCATAAAATCACAAGTGTAATATATCAAAATAAAGCTTATCTTCTTGTTAATCCAGCCCCTGTGTCAGATTTCAAAAAGGCTTTACGGCGAATATCTGAGGACAGCGCCCCGCATACAAAAGCATGAAAAACATATTTCAACCAGGCAGGTGCGTCACGAAAGTCAGAAATAGCAATATAATAAATCCCTTACCTTTGATCATCTTCTGTTGGCACTCCAAAAGGTCCCAGATAAATCACAAATGGTCCATTTGTTCGATAATGTCCTTCTTTATATCCATAAAAACTCAGTTTAGCTGGCGCGCTTCAGTCAATAATCCACCCAGTTTCCCCCCCATCAAAATGCATACAAAATGAATCCCAAACTGTACTAATAAACTTTTCCAAACAAGTCAAACAACGTTTTTAATCAATCCTTAGGTACCCTAATACATAAATAAATGATCAAATTTAAGACGGAGAATCGTTATTGTCTTTACCGGAGAAAAATACCAAAGAATGCACTCTCTTCCACGCGCTTGGAAACACTACAGCCAAAATGGGAGCCACCTAGAAAAACAAAAATTTCTGGCTAATTTTTCCAATAACCAGCATGAAACTCTTTCTAGACTGTTGACATCTAGTTGAAGCCCTAGGAACTGCAATCTGGGAGGATTTCGCCTTGTAATAAAAGTGACAGCCATTGAAAACAGTGGTAGGCTGAATTTCTTTAGGGGGGGTGGGTTGTCCTCGGGGTTTTGCCTGCCATATCAGTTCTGTTATACTCACAGACATAATTTTAACAGTTTTAGAAACGTTAGAGTGTTTTCTATCCAAGTCTACCAATTATATGCATATCCAGGCTTCTGGGCCTGAGTAACAGGCAGTTTACTTTGGGCACACTTTTCATCCGGATGTGAAAATACTGCCACCTACCAAAGAGAGGTTAAATATTGAACTTTAATTGGTTAATTTATTGCTCGGTTATCATTTGGCTCATGTAAATAATTCACATCCCCATAGTGTTTACATTCTGTCATGTAAATGTTGTAGCTACATAAAACGATTACACAATCGATTTGTAAAAATACAGTCTTGCTATTTTCTATATTACCATGCTGATGACTTCAAGTTGTATTGGATTACTTTGTATCTGTTGAAGATGCTGAATATCTGTTGTTTAGTATATTTACAACATTTAGTTTGTGTTTCTTTTTGTTCTGTGAAGTAAGTTCATTTAAAAGTTGTGATTTGGTTCATGTAGATACATTTCAGTGTTGTTTAACACACAGTAACCAAAACCTGATCTAATTTGCATATTCATACTGTTTGCCACAACTGCTTGCCAGAAGCCATTTTTTTGGTAAGGGAGAACAGAAAGAAAGGAAAAGGGAAAGCTTATTTAGGGGATGAGGATTTATATAGGCCCAATGTAGGGTACATCTCAATCAAAAAAGAAAAACATTCCGGTGCTCCTCAACCCTGAACTGTGTAATTGCTGGCAATTCTTACTAATATGTTGAATATTTTTCGTTGTGCTCCAATATTTCTTTGTGCTCCTACATTTTTCAACTTAGGAGCACATGTGCTCCTTGTAAAAAATGTCAGCGTAGAGCTCTGCCGATGTGGGCCCAGTGGAGATTCTATCTAGACTGACCTTTTCTGCCATAAGAGTTTCCCATGTTGTACGTAGTGCCGTCTGGTTCAGTGTGGGGATGAGCAGTGGCCACATTCACAGCAATAAACTTTGTCCAGTCCACCTGTAGTAGAATAACAGGTCAGATAAAGTACACAGCTGTTTGTCAGGTCAGGTGTCTGAGAGGCCCAGTCCACCATCAATGTGTCAGCAGATAGCCTAGCAAGGAGTAGAGGGAGTTTGACCAGAAAGTCAAACACAGATCACATTATGTTCTCAATTTCCTACTGTTCCTCCAATTAAAATTACAAAAAATATGTATTATATAATCAGGGTTGGAATGACAGGGGGCCTTGTCATCCCCATAACAAATCAGGTGCACTCCATGAGAATGAAAATACCAATGTGAGCCCCCACACAAAGATATTGACGTTGGACACCCCAAAGAGAATCATTCAGAAAGTATTCAGACCCCTTGACTTTTTCAATATTTTGTTACGTTACAGCCTTATTCTAAATTTGCTTAAATAAATAAAAAATCCTCATCAATCTACACACCATAACCCATTATGGCAAAGGGAAAACATGTTGAAATTGAGCTCAGGTGTATCCTGCTTCTATTGATCATCCTTCAGATGTTTCTACAACTTGATTGGAGTCCACCTGTGGTAAATTCAATTGATTGGACATGATTTGGAAAAAGACACACCTGTCTATATAAGGTCCCACAGTTGACAGTGTATGCCAGAACAAAAACCAAGCCATCGGTCGTAGGAATTGTCCATTGAGCTCCGAGACAGGATTGTGTCGAGGCACAGATCCGGGGAATGGTACCAAAACATTTCTGCAGCATTGAAAGTCCCCAAGAACACAGTGGCCTCCATAATTTTTAAATGGAAGATGGAGAAGTTTGGATCCACCAAGACTCTGTCTAGAACTGGCTGCAAGGCCAAACTGAGCAATCGGGGGAAAAGGGCCATGGTCAGGGAGGTCTCTACGGTGAAGCATGGTGGTGGCAGCATCATGCTGTGGGGATGTTTTTCAGCGGCATTGGCTGGGAGACTATTCAGGATCGAGGGAAAGATGAACGGAGTAAAGTACAGAGAGATCCTTGAATGGAACCTGCTCAGGACCTCAGACTGGGGATTAAGGTTCACCTTCCAACAAGACTACGACCTTAAGCACACAGCCAAGACAAGGCAGGAGTGGCTTCAAGGCAAGTCTCTGAATGTCCTTGAGTGGCCCACCCAGACCCCAGACTTGAATCCGATCAAACATTTCTAGAGAGACCTGAAAATAGCTGTGCAGCAACATTCCCCATCCAAGCTGTCAGAGCTTGAGAGGATCTGCAGAGAAGAATGGGAGAAACTCCCCAAATACTTCAACCAAGTACTGAGTAAAGGTCCTGAATACTTATGTAAATGAAATATTTAATAAAAATGTTGAATACATTTGGGGTATTGTTTTGTTGATGAGACGGGAAGAAAACTATTTAATCGATTTTAGAATAAGGCTGTAACATAACAAAGTGAAGGAGGCTCAAAACAATCACACTGTATATTTCAAACACTGCATAAGTTACGTATGTCAGCACATTTGTGCAAGGGTGTGATTGTGAAATGTGTCTGGTCACTGAGCTCATTGTTTTCTTTGGCTGTCTCTTATCTCCTATTATTATGTCATCACTGTACCTTATCCTGTGTCTCCAGGCTCTCTGGGTCCACCCTGTACATGTAGTTGGTCTCAGTGCTGACAAAGCAGTCTCCCTTGTACTTTACAAAGCTAACACTGGCATTGTCTGTTGCCTCTGCAGGGAGAAAACAGAATGTAGAAATTACACATTCTAAAGGCATCTTGTTGCTGCTGATATTTCTTAATTTTCCTTTCTGGTGTAGGCCTACACAAAAGAAATGAGTGAGTGACATTACATTTTTGGAAAAACTCTCTTTATAAACCTTGTTAATGAATATAGTCTGTGCATGGCTTGCATGGTCAATTAAAGATTCATGTTGCTTTCAAACAGTCATATTACTTGCAAAAAGTTGTGCTGCTTGCAAAGACTCCTATTGCTGTATGCAAACTCTGGAGAGGAGAGGAAATTGTTTTTTCATGACTATTTCAGAATAAGCAAACTCAATTCAAATATGAATTCCTACATGAAATGTGCCTCTGTTCATAATGTAACTCAAGCTTGTATGCGACCCGGGAGACCTGATGGAGGCCTCAGGGGCTTGGCTACAATCCAAGGTTATGTCAAATTTAAATGTGGGGACTGGGGGGAAGAAGGGACACCACGGTCCACAGACCAGCTTGAGTTACAGATGGAAGAGAGGCACATCTCATTTAGGAATTCTTCATTGAATTAATTTTACTTGCTCTGAATTAGTCCTGAAAAAACAATCTTCAATAAAGTACATTCTTTGTCACATTCTTCACTGTTAAATAGAACAGATCAGCAGAATCTGGAAACCACACTAGAATTGGCACCACCATCTCCACCAAGGTTACATTTGAGATTACAACATGAAATAGCACTGCGATAGTGACAATAGGCAGGTTTCCATTGACCCAGGTTTATTCGACAAAAGCAATGTCGCGAAAAAAATATAATAATGTGTAATGGAAATGGCAAATATAGAAGAAATTCTCTAAAGATTGATAACATTGTCATCCCTTCGACGGGTGTATTTTTTTTTTGTATTTTTTAATGCAACAAATGATGGAAACCGATTTTTTTTCAACTATAAAAATAATGTTTCTTTGCAGGACAAGGATTGTCCTGACTTGCATATATTGATGGTGAAACTTGCCAGCCAACCGGAAAAACAAGTCGAAGCAATTCAGGAATTCTTGTAAGTTTCACCATGACATGGATGTGGCGATACATTGGCACATGAGAATTATTAGAACATGGCAAATATTTGTAAATTATTGAATTCTATCCATGCTTTCTTTTGCTGGCTACCTGAGACATGAAACAGATAGGAGGGAGGGCATACAGGCTACCTAGGCAGGTAGCCTAGTTAGAGCGTTAGTTAGCGCGTTGGACTAGTAACCGAAAGGTTGAATCCCTGAGCTGAGAAAGTAAAAAAAAAATCTGTTAAATCTGCCCCTGAACACGGCAATTAACCCACTGTTCCTAGGCCGTCATTGAAAATAAGAATTTGTATTCTTAACTGACTTGCCTAGCTAGATAAAGGTAAAACAATAACAAATAAAATACAGGCTGTCACCAACTTATTAACACCTAAATGGGTAATGGAAACATTTCAACCACTACAATTTTATTCAACACCAGATTTTTACAAAAACTTTTTTTCACCTCCAGCTGTTCTTGACCAAGATAGTCAAATGGAAACGCACCCTAGCAGGCAATTGTTGCACATCTTTTCTATGCAAACTTTGTAAATGTCCCAACCAAAAAATTATAAAATCACTGGACAAGTTAACGCTACTTGACCAGAAGTATGTGGACACCTGCTCATTGAACATCTCTTTCAAAAATCATGGCCATTGATTTGGAGTTGGTCTCCCCTTTGCTGCTATAACAGCCTCCACTCTTCTGGGAAGGCTTTCCACTAGATGTTGGAACATTGCTGCGAGGAGTTGCTTCCATTCAGCCACAAGAGCATTAGTGATGTCTGGCACTGATGTTGGGCGATTAGGCCTGGCTCACAGTCAGCCTTCCAATTCATCCAAAAGGTGCTCAATGGGGTTTAGGTCAGGGCTCTGTGCAGGCCAATCAAGTTCTTCCACACCGATCTCGACAAACCATTTATGTATGGACCTCCATTTTTGCACAGGGGTATTGTCATGCTGAAACAAGAAAGGGCATTCGCCAAACTGATGGAAGCAGAGAATCGCTAGAATGTCATTGAATGCTTTCACGTTAAGGAATCCCTTCACTGGAACAAAGGGTCCTTGCCTGAAACAGCCCCAGAAAAGTATTCCTCCTCCACCAAACTTTAAAGTTGTCACTATGCTTTCAGGCAGGTAGTGTTCTCCTGGAATCCGCCAAACCCAGATTTGTCTGTCGGACTGCCAGAAGGTAAAGTTTGATTCAGCAATCCAAAGAACGTGTTTTCATTTCTCCAGAGTCCAATGGTGGCGAGCTTTACACCACTCCAGCCGATGTTTGGCATTGCGCATGGGGATCTAATGCTTGTGTGCAGCTGCTAGGCCATGGAAACCCATTTCATGAAGCTCCTGAAAAACAGTTATTGTGCTGGTGTTGCTTCCAGAGGCAGTTTGAAACTCGGTAGTGAGTGTTGCAACTGAGGACAGACGATTTTTACGCACTGCAGCATTTGGCGATCCCGTTCTGTGAGCTTGTGTGGCCTGCCACTTCATGGCTGAGCTGTTGCCCCTTACCGTACTGTCAACTATATTATATGATTACAGATTTGTAAATACAGAGCACATCCATGCAGAGAACCATGCACAGACAGAATGCAACTTTCTCCAACAGGAGCAAAATAAGCTTGCTATGTAACATCATGGTGGTCTCTCGTATACGTACATATATACTGTCACGCCCTGACCATAGAGAACCTTTTATTCTCTATGTTGGTTAGGTCGGGGTGTTACTAGGGTGGGTTATCTAGGTTATTGTATGTCTATGTTGGCCTGGTATGATTCCCAATCAGAGGCAGCTGTTTATCGTTGTCTCTGGTCCCCAGTCCGGAGCTTCCGGCGACGGTCCCCAGTCCGGAGCCTCCTGAGATGGTCCGCAGTCCGGAACCTCCCGAGACGGTCCACGGTCCGGAATCTCCTGAGACGGTCCACGGTCCGGAACCTCCTGAGACGGTCCACGGTCCGGAACCTCCTGAGACGGTCCACTGTCCGGAACCTCCTGCAACGGTCCACTGTCCGGAACCTCCAGCTCCAGGGCAGGAGCCTTCCTCTGCGCCAATGCCCAGTCCGAGCACGCCGTCCAGTCCAGCTCCATGGCAGGAGCCCTTCTCTGCGCCGATGCCTAGTCCAGGCACGGCGTACAGTCCCGCTCCATGGCAGGAGCCTTCCTCGGCGCCGATGTCCAGTCCAGCCACGGCGTCCAGTCCCGCTCCAAGGCCGGAGCCTTCCTCTGCGCCGGTGCCCTGTCCAGGCACGGCGGTCAACTCAGCTCCATGGCCGAAGCGCCTTCGGGCCGGTGCCCAGTCCGGGTGCGGCGTACAACCCAGCTCCATGGCCAGGGCCCTCCTCTTCTACCCGGCTCCATATCCGCGAGCGGAGTGGGTACTTCGCCCTGACTGGAGCCGCCCCCGACGTTAGATGCCCACCCGGACCCTCCCCTATTGAGTCAGGTTTTGCGGCCGGAGTCCGCACCTTTGGGGGGGGGGGGGGTACTGTCACGCCCTGACCATAGAGAGCCTTTTATTCTCTATGTTGGTTAGGTCGGGGTGTGACTAGGGTGGGTTATCTAGGTTATTGTATGGCTATGTTGGCCTGGTATGATTCCCAATCAGAGGCAGCTGTTTATCGTTGTCTCTGATTGGGGATCATATTTAGGCAGCCATTTCCCCACTGTGTTTTGTGGGATCTTGTTTTGAGTTAGTACATTTAGAACCTCTAATATTACGGTTCGTTGTTGGTTTCCTTATGTTTTTGTAAGTTTCACTATAATAAATTTGTGGAACTCAGAGCACGCTGTGCCTTGGTCCGACATTCATTCTAACGATCGTGTCATATACAATAGAAGGGTTTATTTATAGTTTATTTATTTAACCTTTATTTAATCAGGGAGTCATACTGAGACCAAGGTCTCTTTTACAGAAAATACACATAAAAAATGCAAGCAGAAATAAAAACAAACACATTCATTAGTAATAAGGTCGTCAATCAGCTTTCTGAATCGCCCTAGAGGCACCAGAACATTGAAGATTGTTCCACAAATAAGGTGCAAGAAAACTGAAAGCTGATTTATCTAACTCAGTAGAGACCAAAGGAATATCCAGAGTTAGCCATCCCTGAGACCGGGTGTGGTAACTCGTATGTCTAAAGTTTAGTTATAATGTTAGGTAAAGTTGGAGTTTTTGTAAAAGTGAAAACATAGCAATGTATCAACCTACATGACATCAGAGATGGCCAACCAACTTTCTGGTAAAGATTGCAGTGATGAGTACTAATATTGACGCCCGGAATAAAGCGCAGTGTGCTTGTCACGCCCTGACCAGAGTTTGCTTTCTATGTTTTATGTTTTGCTTGGTCAGGGTGTGATCTGTGTGGGCATTCAATGTTGTTTGTCTGGTTTGTCTATTTCTGTGTTTGGCCTGATATGGTTCTCAATCAGAGACAGGTGTTTTGCGTTGTCTCTGATTGGGAACCATATTTAGGTAGCCTGTTTTGTATTGTGGGTTGTGGGTTATTGTCTATGTTATGTTGCATGTTAGCACATTGTTTATATAGCGGTCACGTTTGTCTTGTTTGTTTTGTTTTGTAAGTTTGTTTAAGTGTTCTTCATTAAAGATAGAAGAATGGATCCAAACCGCGCTTCTTACGACGATTGTGACAGTGCTATGAAACTCCATCTAATGGCTTTAATAAAGTGGCAGCTGCATTCATATATAATGAACAAAAATATAAACTCAACAACTTCTAATAATTTTACTGAGTTACAGTTCATATAAGGAAATCAGTCACCTGAAATAAATAAATTAGGCCCTAATCTATGGATTTCACATGACTTGGCAAGGGTGTAGCCATTGCCCCACCCACTGGGGAGCCAAGCCCAGCCAAGAAGAATTAGTTTATCCACACAAAAGGGCTTTATTACGGGAAAAAATACTCCTCAGCTTCCGCCCCCTCAGAAGATCCCGCAAGTTAAGAAACCGGATGTGGACGTCCTGGGCTTGCCTGGTTACATGTGGTCTGTGGTTGTGAGTCTGGTTGGAAGTACTGCCAAGTCCTCAAAAACGACATTTTTTGAGGACCAACATAATTAGAAGAGTAAACAAATATGGTAGAGAAATGAACACTCACTTCTCTGGCAATTGAGGCGGATAATTTTAGAAAGAGAGGGTCCAGATTGTCTAGCCCAGCTGATTTGTAGGGGTCCAGATTTTGCAACTCTTTCAGAACATAAGCTATCTGGATTTGGGTGAAGGAGAAATGGGGGAGGCGTGGGCAAGTTGCTGTGTGGAGTGCAGGGCTGTTGACAGGGATAGGGGTAGCCAGGTGGAAAGCATGGCCAGCCATAGAAAAATGCTTATTGAAATTCTCAATTGCACTGCATCTCAGTTCAAGAAGCGTCTCTACAGTCCCTGGTTCGATTCTAGGCTGTATCACATCCGGCCGCGATTGGGAGTCCCATTGGGTGGCGTACAATTGGCCCAGCTTTGTCCGGGTTTGGCCGGGGCAGGCCGTCATGGTAAATAAGAATTTCTTATTAACTGACTTGACTAGTTAAATAAAGTTATTTTTTTATCACATTTGAAATGATAAACCGGGTAGTTTAGCTCCTGGATGCTAAGTGGCTGAAAGCCGTGGTATACCAGACAATGTAAACCAGGTGGTTCGAGCCCTGAATGCTGATTGACTGACAGGCATGGTATATCAGACTGTATACCACGGATATGACAAAACATGTATTTTTACTGCTCTAAATATGTTGGTAACCAGTTTATAATAGCAATAAGGCAACTCAAGGGGTTGTGATATATGGACAATGTACCACGGCTAAGGGCTGTGCCCAGGCACTCTGCATTGCGTCGTGCTTTAGAACAGTCCTTAGCCGGGGTTTATTGGCCGTTTACCACACCCCCTTGCGCCTAATTTCTTAAATATATTTGTTTACTCTTCTAATTATGTTGGTAACCTGTTCAAAATAACAATAATGCACATCAGGGGTTTGTGGTATATGATCAATATACCACGGCTAAGGGCAGTATCCAGGCACTCCACATTGCGTCGTCCCTCAGAACAGCCCTTAGCTGTGGTATATTCAGGCCCCCAGTGTCTGGTCCCCAGCGTGAAGTCACGAGTTCTGCTGGTCAACTACTACGTAGCAACCTAGCGGTGCCAAAAGCCGTGGTCTGCCCTAGAAAGCCTATGTAAATTACAGAACGGCCAAACCCAAAAAATGTTGACGTTGTTTTGGGCTCTAAATTTTGTTTATTATGATCAAGTGATGATCAAGATTATTGAATTAAATAGTGATCACTCTGACTACTACAATTGTTATCACACAGGACCACAAGCTGACAATCATGGGCCGGCAAGCTACGGGGAGGCTCCCAGGCAGGATGAAAATGACTACATCAACCATCAAACCTCTCTTTTGACCGACTGGGTTTAAACATATTCCTCCATTACATTTATTTGAATTTATTCATCTGTATTTTTTTTTTTGCTGATTGAGGGTAATTGTTATTGCTTGGATAACCGTATGTACTATTATGTATTGATATTTTTATTACTTTATATGTGGTGCGCACTGCACAGAAAACCAGAATAATTATAGTAAGAATCATTGTAATGTTTGTTTAACAACGTGCCAATTAATCCCCCAACTGTCGATTTGACAAACTAAAAGTATATGCTTCAGAGGGGATATAATGACAATGCTGTTACCGTAATAATAAAAGTTACTAGGTGTAAGTGCAACTGTAAAGTGTTGCTCAATGGATCATTCGTAAAGCTGCTTGGCTTATATCCACCCACTCTCCACTCTCTCAGTGACTGTGACTAACCTGGCATTTCGAAGCGAGAGAGGAAACGCATGAAGAAGTTCTTGCAGGGGTCGGGAATGGCCACCGTGCCAAACTCTGACACCATGATGCGGTCCCTCTCGCTGTTCTTCTTGTAGGCATCACTCTGCAGGAAGCGACTCCTATAGGTCACCTTGCCATCCTCAATCTTAAACTGGTGCAGCATGGCCATCCCATCAAACCAGTGGTTGTAGCTAAAGAATAAATGACAGTGGGGATAGGTTAGGGCAAGAGAAAGGGTAAAAGGTTAGGGCTACGTCAGGGTTAGTTGACAGAACAGGACAGTGGTGATATATTTGTCATGAATAAACTGGAAGTGGATTCATCATGTATCCATATACTGTAGCGTGGTTCTAGATCTGTTTGTATTTACTTGGCTGTTGTCCATAGCACTTTAGGCGTTGGCAAGACAGAACAAACAAGTCAGAGAACAGGCTAACATCCTCATATTTTTGTTGTTAAATGTAAAATAGTTTGGTGGTCAAATGCTAAACAGGATAGGTTAATTCTTGTTATTCCAATGTGTAGCCTACTTGTGCTTCTTTTTGTTCAATTCTACTGGTCTAATGGCTGTTGATCTAAGTTGTTCCAATAAAATTGGCTAAAGGTGTGACTCACTGTTGGTTTCCGAACTCAAACTTCCCCGGGCCGTTGCGGAGGAGGTTGCCTCGGATCCAGGTTGGGATGGTCCCACGCACCTCTGTGGCGATGGGCTCTGGGGTCTCCTCCACGGACCGCACCAGAGGGGCGATAGACTCCAGACCCTTCAGCTCTAGCTGGTTACACTTATTGATCTCCTTTGGCTTGGCATCACTAGACGGTGTGGTGGTCTCATCTGCACAAAAAAAAATAGATCATTTTTTATACATTTTTGTATCTCTTGAATCTCTAGGCTATCTAGAGGCTGCTGCCCTATGAGTGAGTCCTACGACACACAAACCGAACCAGATTGTTGACCAGACCATGCTCATACAAACCATGTGGAAACATCCTGTTTTTAGAAAATAGGTCATGAATATGGACTTTCGATATGTCAAACTGTTCATTCATGGTTAGATTTATCCTAGTTTTACAAACAGCTGTGGTTTCGGGTGTTGTTTTACCCAGTATATAGGTAAAGGCAAAGCATAATAGCCCATCAATCTCATATCTGCCCTGCATCGTACTTAATGTACATAGCCTCACAAAATGATTGGTTCCACTTTACTACAACTAGAAGATATAAAGGTATGAATCCCCTACGTCGTATCACGACATATACCAAAGGTATTCATATTGGAATTGTTTTTAAATGAGATTTGTTTAGTCAACTGGTTTTAGTTTTTTGTATGCAATATGTAATGCACATGTCTCACCTTCTCTGTCCAATGATTTCCCCATCTACTGCATCCTATAGACTCTAGAACATCTGTTTGCCCACATAGTCCATATGCACCAGCACAGTATGTTAAAAGTTTGAGGGTGAACAGAATGTTAACACAGAGCAAATACATACACAGAAGGTGAGATAAAGGCTAAAGGGGTTGATGCATGTGAAGGCACATGACTTTTACACACACTCATTAATTACTATGAATTATAAATATATAATTAACTGTTTGGACTTGGCCAGAGATTATTGCTCTGATTGGCGTCAGTAAATACACTACCAGTCCAACGTTTTAGAACACCTACTCATTCAAGTGTTTTTCTTTATTGTCTTCACTATTATTCTACAATGTAGAAAATAGTAAAAAAAAAAAAAAAAAAAAACCTTGAGTGAGTAGGTGTTCTAAAAATTTTGACCGGAGGTGTACATCTTAGTTCACAACATAAGGCATCAGCCACAACCCTGTTTATACACCAAGTAGATGAATCCTCACCACAAATACACTACATTGGCAAAAGTATGTGGACACCTGCTCGTCAAACATCTCATTCCAAAATCATGGGCATAAATATGGAGTTGGTCCCCCTTTGCTGCTATAACAGCCTCCACTCTTCTGGGAAGGCTTTCCAGTAGATCTTGGAACATTGCTGTGGGGACTTGCTTCCATTCAGCCACAAGAGCATTAGTGAGGTCAGGCACTGATGTTGGGAGATGAGGCCTGGCTCGCAGTCAGTGTTCCAATTCATCCCAAAGGTATTTTTTTATTTAACCTTTATTTATCTAGGCAAGTCAGTTAAGAACAAATTCTTATTTACAATGACGGCCTACCCCGGCCAAACCCTAACCCGGACTATACTGGGAAAATTGTGCTCCGGCCTATAAGCCTGGTTGTGATACTACCTGGAATCGAACCAGGGTCTGAAGTGACACCTCTAGCACTGAGATGTAGTGCCTTAGACCACTGTGCCACTTGGGAGCTTAAGATTGTTCTTAATATTTGTGATGTGCTAGTGTGCTTACTTTTGCTCTTTGTATTTACAATTTACTATTCTATTATTATTCTGTCTTATTTTTGATTGCATTGATTGGGATGAATGAAATTGGTGCTGACGAGACCAGGAGTCCCTTAAAGGAATCACAGGTGAACAGAGATTCTGAAGAGGAGTCTGACGAGTTTGAAGATTCTGGGGATAGCAGCTTGGATGAAGAATACATTCCTTCATTTTGTGTGAGGTATGTATATCATTCTATGCCTTTAGCCATTTATGTGCTTCTTATGCTACGTCTTAAAAATGATTTATCCACATTATTTTCTATGTATTAAAACAGAAGGGGTGGATCACTCCATCCACAGCTGTGCATTGATAGACTACCGGTCATCAGTGTGGAAGAGACAGTGCATGACTCCCTCCTTTTAGAAGACTCTTCTGCCACAGGCACCTCCATCCACAAACACACCTCCAACCACAGACACGCCTGACCCACATCAAGTGATTTGCGAGGATGACATCATTGACAAGCATGTATCCATCACTTATGAAGACAGTTTAATACATCTGACAAACTTTCTTGTGCCCATACCACAACCGGGGAAGAGGTGAAGATTGCCATGCCCTTCCACCCTTTGAGGTCCACATCCGTTTGAGAGGCACAGCAAGCATCTTTGAATGGGTGAGTTAACCCAATCCTAACATGGGTTTGTTGTACTTCTCTATCTATATGCATACAATGAAGGATGTCACAGACGTGTATCTTTGAACTTCCTATGGTATTTAAACGTTGGTTGGCATCCACCCAAATAAGGAGGCATGCGCAAATGTACATGTATGTGTGAAAAAAAAGCTGTAACTTGGTAACAGTACAGTGCCTTCGGAAAGTATTCAGAGGCCTTGACTTTTTCCACCATTTTGTTAGGTTACAGCCTTATTAAAAAAAAAATGTTAATGTTCCTCACTCAATACTCCATAATGACAAACCCCAAAAAGATTTTTATACATTTTTGCTAATTTAGAACCATTATTCAGTACTTTGTTGAAGCACCTTTGGAAGTGATTACAGCCTGGAGTCTTCTTGGGTATGACGCTACAAGCTTGGTACACCTGTATTTGAGGAGTTTCTCCCATTCTTCTCTGCAGATCTTCTCAAGGTCTGTGAGGTTGGATGGTGTTAGATTCTGGGTTAGAACTTGGAACATTGTTATACTCAGAAGGATAGTATCTAAGGAGTGATAGAGACTGGTTTTTACATCAGAAGTTATTGGTTATCTGTAGGATCTAGATGGCTTTGGAATGTGTTGGGTGGATGGGAGGAAGTCACAGGATTGCTATAGGGGATACGGGTGGAGATCTTTAGATTAGGCATCAAGGGGGTTGAGGTCAGGTCAGATCCCCTTAAGGGAGAAACAATGGTTAATTACCCTATCAGTTCGTCTTCCTGTCGAACCATAAAATATGTAAGGATTGGAGAGCAGGATGAGTGCCTAAATTGGAGTATATATACTTGTGGTGGTGAAAACATTTTTGTCAGTTTTGTCTGAATGCAGCTGTATTGACCCTCTCGGCAGAATAAACTTGGTTAAGCTTTCATGGAGCGTTGCTGCACAGCTATTTTCAGGTCTCTCCAAAAATGTTCGATCGGGTTCAAGTCCGTGCTCTGGCATCGCCACTCAAGGACATTCAGAGACTTGTCCTGAAGCCACTCCTGGTTTGTCTTGGCTGTGTGCTTAGGGTTGTTGTCCTGTTGGAAGGTGAACCTTCGCCCCAGTCTGAGGTCCTGAGCGCTCTGGAGCAGGTTTTCATCAAGGATCTTTCTGTACTTTGCTCCGTTCATCTTTGCCTCAATCCTGACTAGTGTCCCAGTCCCTGCCGCTGAAAAACATCCCCACTGCATGATGCTGCCAGCACCATGCTTCAACTTTGGGAGGGTTCTAGGTTTCGTCCAGAACAAAGGGTTTAATCTTGATTTCATCAGACCAGATAATCTTGTTTCTCTTGGTCTGAGTCTTTAGGTGCCTTTTGGCAAACTCCAAGCATGCTGTTATGTTCCTTTTACTGAAGAGTGGCTTCCGTCTGGCCATTCTAATATAAAGGCCTGATTGGTGGAGTGCTGCAGAGAGTATTCTCCTTCTGGAAGGTTCTCCCATCTCCACAGAGGAACTCTAGAGCTCTGTCAGAGTGACCATCGGGTTCTTGGTCACCTCCCTGACCAAGGCCCTTCTCTCCAGATGAATCAGTTTGGCCTGGCGGACTGGCTGGCATAGTAAAGGATGGGATGAAATTACCATTGATCTAATGTTGTGCAGAGGGCCTACAGTGCCAGACCCTTTTCGTCGGTTTACTTTGCTCCGTAAACATGGCCTTACTTTTGAGTGTACATTACTTCATTAAAGGCCCACCATGATCACATGACTACCCCATTCAATTTGCCAAGCAGATTCTCCTAAAAGGCTCTTCAAAAAAAGTGACATCACACATCCCAAATTGAAAACTAATCATTGGTTTGGAAGACAAAATAAGAGTGACAACGTGATTCTAGTCTATTGAAACAAAACAGAGCAGACCCTCCCCTTCATCAACCTCCTTGCTGCACACCTGAACCTTATTTTGATTTAGATTGTGATCAGTGGTGTACATGTGAGGTCATTTGAATAGGGAGATCATGTGATGACAGTGGGCCTTTAAACAGTTAGTTCAGATAAAATCTATAGAGGTCCTTTCACAGCTAGATCCATTGATCCACCTATGCTTCTACATCTTACCCGGACCACCTGTCAGACATAGCTCTATTAAAATATATTGTTTGCCTCTTTACCCTCCTCTAATCCTCCCATCCCTGTGTTCAGGGATGTATTTTATGTCTGGGCTGACTCACAAATCTTTTATTTCTTGTTAGGTGACATGTGGCACAAGGTTCTGGATCAAAGGTGTTTTTAATCTGGTTAAATTCTGAGTTTATTTTTTAGCCATTTATCAGTTGACCATTTTTCTTTGTAGCCAAGGGTTAACTTGCGTTTGATCATGTTCACATTGCATCTTAACTCCTGAAAGCTGGAATCAGCGAGACCTCTGTGACCCCCAGGACACAACTCTTGTTATTAAATTTGTAACGAAACCCAACACTTATTGTACCTTTTTTTCTCACTTCACTTTTTGAGTCGAGTTGATCCAATACTAATGATGATGATGCTTGTTCAGTAGAACATACAAAAATCGTTGTCCCTGCTACCACAACTGTGTATCTACAACTAGCTTGCAGCTGACTACTCTGCTGTTTACATTCCAGCTCTCACCCGCACGCTCATGCGTGCTCCCTCATACCCAAGCACTCTCTCGCATCACAACCATAGACTGTACAGTCGTGGCTAAAAGTTTGGAGAATGACACAAATATTAATTTCCACAAAGTTTGCTGCGTCAGTGTCTTTAGATATTTTTGGCAGATGTTACTATGGAATACTGAAGTATAATTATAGGCATTTCATAAGTGTCAAAGGCTTTTATTGACAATTACATGAAGTTGATGCAAAGAGTCAATATTTGCAGTGTTGACCCTTCTTTTTCAAGACCTCTGCAATCTGCCTTGGAATGCAATCAATTCACTTCTGGGCCACATCCTGACTGATGGCAGCCCATTCTTGCATAATCAATGCTTGGAGTTTTTCAGAATTTGTGGGTTTTTGTTTGTCCACCCGCCTCTTGAGGATTGACCACAAGTTCTCAATGGGATTAAGGTCTGGGGAGTTTCCTGGCTATGGACCCAAAATATCAATGTTTTGTTCCCCAAGCCACTTAGTTATCACTTTTGCCTTATGGCAAGGTGCTCCATCATGCTGGAAAAGGCATTGTTCGTCACCAAACTGTTCCTGGATGGTTGGGAGAAGTTGCTCTTGGAGGATGTGCCGGTTACCATCCTTTATTCATGGCTGTGTTCTTAGGCAAAATTGTGAGTGAGCCCACTTCCTTGGCTGAGAAGCAACCACACACATGAATGGTCTCAGGATGCTTTACTGTTGACATGACACAGGACTGATGGTAGTGCTCACCTTGTCTTCTCTGGACATGCTTTTTCCGGATGCCCCAAACAATCGGAAAGGGGATTCATCAGAGAAAATGACTTTACCCCAGTCCTCAGCAGTCCAATCCCTGTACCTTTGCAGAATATCAGTCTGTCCCTGATGTTTTTCCTGGAGAGAAGTGGCTTCTTTGCTGCCCTTCTTGACACCAGGGCATCCCCCAAAAGTATTCGCCTCACTGTGCGTGCAGATGCACTCACACCTGCCTGCTGCCATTCCTGAGCAAGCTCTGTACTGGTGGTGCCCCGATCCCGCAGCTGAATCAACTTTAGGAGACGGTCCTGGCGCTTGCTGGACTTTCTTGGGCGCCCTGAAGCCTGCTTCACAACAATTGAACCGCTCTCCTTGAAGTTCTTGATGATCCGATAAATGGTTGATTTAGGTGCAATCTTAAAGGCAGCAATATCCTTGCTTGTGAAGCCCTTTTTGTGCAAAGCAATGATGACGGCACGTGTTTCCTTGCAGGTAACCATGTTTGACAGAGAAAGAACAATGATTCCAAGCACCACACTCCTTTTGAAGCTTCCAGTCTGTTATTTGAACTCAATCAGCATGACAGAGTGATCCCCAGCCTTGTCCTCGTCAACACTCACACCTGTGTTAAAGAGAAAATCACTGACATGATGTCAGCTGGTCCTTTTGTGGCAGGGCTGAAATGCAGTGGAAATGTTTTGGGGGGATTCAGTTCATTTGCATGGCAAAGAGGGACTTTGCAATTAATTGCTATTCATCTGATCACTCTTCATAACATTCTGGAGTATATGCAAATTGCCATCGTACAAACTGAGGCAGCAGACTTTGTGAAAATTAAACTGAAAAATTAGGCTGTATATATAAACAACACAAGAAGCAGGGGGAAGCCTGGAGTCAAGGACGACTCGCTAATTACCACTTGAAATATGTCATTGAGTTATTTTGTCTAGGGGTAGATATGTGTTCTATATCCCAGTTGAAAACTCCTCTGGAATATCGATACTATAACCTAATAATTTCACTGTCTTATGTCTTATTTCACTCCCATGTCTCCTTGTATAGCAAGGCTTGGAGTAACTTCTCATTTACCTGCATAGACCTGGCACAAGTCATTGGTGTTTAAACTTGTACTGGGAGAAAAGTTCAGTGATGACACTTTTGGGTGAGAAATAAACTATCAAACTTTAGAATCTTTGATATGTCATGGTGTGCTTAGTAAGAAGGTTTTTGATGTCCTGAAGATGCACCTGGCAGGTGTTTGTGTGTGGAGAATGCAAACTGAGAGAGAGGTTGTTTTTCTGTTGACAGAAAGTGACATGATGCCATACTAATGCCATGCCAATAAGTGTCTGGCAACGGACACTCTTTGGGCATAACACTAGTATGTCATCATGCCACACGCTTTGAGAATCCTAGTGCCCAGGGTGGAACCCAGTATACTGTGAATGGGGATCAGGAAAAGTGTCCCTGATTCTCCAAACACAGCAACTGGGGATGACAACTCGGTTTCCTGAGTTGCAATTTAGATGTTGGCCACTAGATGGCAGCAGTGTATGTGTAACGTTTTAGACTGCTCCAATAAACCATTGTATTTCTGTTCAAAATGTTGTCTCAAGACTGCCCAAATGTACCAAATTTGTTTATTAATAACTTGAGGGGGAATTGAACACACAACCCTAGGTTTGCAAGTACCACTACCACCTGAGCCACATCATCACAAACCACTTGATGTCTCAATGTACTCCATTAGTGTATTGTGCATTGTTTTTCTTCATGGTGATGGAACGTCTACAGGTACAAACCTAGATGACCAGCATATGTACACTACAGTAATGTACATTTACATTAAAAACTTCTTAGGGCTAGGCCCCTTTTTTCTCAATTTCCACCTGACTTGACATGCCCAAAGTAAACTGCCTGTTGCCAAGGCCCTTAATTATATGCATATAATTGGTACCATTGGAAAGAAAACACTTTAAAGTTTGTAGAAATGTTAAAATAATGTAGGAGACTATAACACAATAGATATGGTAGGAGAAAATCCAAATCATTTTTTTTTTAGAGACCATGCTCTTACAATGGAAAGTATAGGGGCAAACTGAATTCTAGCTCCCAGGATGCAATTCCTATGGCTTCCACAGGGAGTCAGCAGTCTATGTTCAAGGTTTCAGGCTTGTAACTTCCAAAACGAATAAGAAATATGAGTTTTAGTACAGAGACACAGTCTTGGAAATTCGTGTTTGGGCGCGCAATGAAGACAAGACGCAACTGCTAAAATCGGTTTCCTATTGAACATACTTCTTTCCGTAAGAGATATTATAGTTTGATTACATTTTACGGTATCTGTGGAGTTAATAGAAATGTATTTTGACTTGTTGAAACAAAGTTTAGCGGTAGTTTTTTGGATTCCTTTCTCTGCATGTTGAACGAGTGTAATACTCAAATCGATGGCGCTAACTAAACTGACTTTTTGGGATATAAAGAAGGATTTTATCTAACATAACAACACTACGTTATAACTGGGACCCTTTGGATGACAAACCAGAGGAAGATTTTCAAAAAGTAAGTGAATATTTAATAGCTATTTGTGAATTTATGAAACCTGTGCCGTTGGAAAAATATTTTGATGTGGGGCGCCATCCTCAAACAATCGCATGGCATGCTTTCGCTGTAATGGCTACCGTAAATCGGACTGTGCAGTTTGATTAACAAGAATGTAAGCTTTCAACCGATATAAGACACTTGTATGTACCTAAATATTTAATATCCATAATTGTTATGATTATTTATTTGCATTGCGTGCCCTCCAGTTTCACCGGAAGTCGTCCCGCTAATGGGACGCCCAGCCCAAACAGGTGGTTTGTAAGGATGGTAAATTAATACTGCAGAAAAATGGTTGTTTTCTATGTCATTTGATCAAGAAAAATATTTAATTTGATGTGGATGTTTTGGGTCTTTGCACATAACTTGATGTAAATGTATCAGGACAGGGGTTGTTCTTTCTGGATTCCATGAGAATGACGGTTGCTGGGAAAGGGACAGGGCAACAACTCTTACAATTCACTTATTGAAACCTGCAATATACTGTTCTTAATTATACAACTATCTTTTTTGCAGAAGCAGAGAAGCTGAAAAAAAGTTTTCCCGGCTACAGACATCTATAGCCTATTGGTCCACTAATACAGGACTAGGGGGATACTGGCAGGTAACTTTTTCTATTTGACTGGCTACTCCACATGCTTGTGGAAAAATGAAATGAGGCTTCAGCCTACTCGGTGACACCCACAGAATACAACAATTTAATTTGAATACCAATGTCAATTCGGATATTATAATATTTTAATAACGTGCACATCCCTATATTCTGTTCTATCAACAGATTAAAGTGTACCATAAGACAGTGTTTACAACATATACAGTGCCTTCAGAAAGTATTCATACCCCGTGACTTATTCCACATTTTGTTGCGTTACAGCCTGACTTTTGTCTCCCAAGGTGGCTTAGCAGTTCAGACGTCTTTTTCTGTTCCGTATTGTCGTGTCCTGTATATATATATATTTACACCTTTCTTCGCATATCTTTTATTTATTTTATTATCCAAGAACTCAACTACAAAAGCTTTCCTGCAAAAGCTTTCCTGCAACCCGCTCCACCAATTACAAAAAAGTATTATTTACCTCAATCTGAAAATCCATCGTGGAAGCTAGCCAGGGGCTAATTCAGAAGCTAGCCTGAAAGCTAACCAGAAGCTACTCCGATAGCTAGCCAGAAGCTAATCTGTAGCTGCCCCGAAATTAGCCGGTTTGCTGGCTAGCGTTGGTGTTTCAGCTGCCCACGTTTTGTGGTCATCAGCTATTCCTTTAGCTCGATAATCTACCGGCACTTTTGTGCAACGCGACTCGGACCGGAGCATTCCGGGACTTTTTTTTCTCTCAGTTTCCCCGGATTCCAGCCGCAGGCTCTGGACACTTGCACCTTGATCTCGCAGCTAGCTAGCTGCAAACCGTATGACTATTGGCTTACGTCGACCCCGGAGCAAACTCAAATCATTCTGGAGCTAGCCAGCTGAGGAGTTCCATCAGCCATTCCTGGGTACAGTCACCTATCCGGACCCGTTTCTTTTGTTGTTGCTGCAGATACGGAGCCCCTCCGGGCCTTCACGACTGACTGCCGCGACTGACTGCCGACGTTATCTGCCCAAGGGATTTATCCAGCTGGCACCTCCGTCCCGACGTTACCTGAACGCTCATCTGGGGCCCGCTAATCGTTAGCTGTCTTATCGGCTGCTATCTGAATAAGTATATCGGACAACTATTATTATTATTATTATTTATTTATTTTATTTTTTTCCTTGGGTCACTATATCTATTTTGCCAATTTGGATTGATCCCCTCTACCACACGGAACCCCACTAACCTACCGACGGAAACGCACGAGGTATCTACAAACAGACCTCCATCCTATGCTGCTACCGATAGCCATATACCCGGCCAGCTGTCTGGATCGCCACGACCCCAACCAACCTCTACTCACTGGACCCTTATTGATCACTCGATTAACATGCCTCTCCTTAATGTAAATATGCCTTGTCCATTGCTGTTCTGGTTAGTGTTTATTGGCTTATTTCACTGTAGAGATTCTAGCCCTGCTCACTATACCTTATCCAACCTTTCAGTTCCACCACCCACATATGCGATGACATCACCTGGTTTCAATGATGTTTCTAGAGACAATATCTCTCTCATCATCACTCAATACCTAGGTTTACCTCCACTGTATTCACATCCTACCATACCTTTGTCTGTACATTATTCCTTTAAACTATTTTATCGCCCCCAGAAACTTCCTTTTACTCTCTGCTCTAGTAGCTCTAGGCGACCAATTCTCATAGCTTTTAGCCGTACCCTTATCCTACTCCTCCTCTGTTCCTCTGGTGATGTAGAGGTGAATCCAGGCCCTGCAGTACCTAGCTCCACTCCTATTCCCCAGGCGCTCTCTTTTGATGACTTCTGTAACCGTAATAGCCTTGGCTTCATGCATGTTAACATTAGAAGCCTCCTCCCTAAGTTTGTTTTGTTCACTGCTTTAGCACACTCTGCAAACCCGGATGTTTTAGCCGTGTCTGAATCCTGGCTTAGAAAGACCACCAAAAATTCAGACATTTTCATCCCCAATTACAAGATTTTCAGACAAGATAGAACGGCCAAAGGGGGCGGTGTTGCAATCTACTGCAAAGACTGCCTGCAGAGTTCTGTTTTACTATCCAGGTCTGTTCCCAAACAATTTGAACTTCTACTTTTAAAAATCCACCTCTCTAAAAACAAGTCTCTCACCGTTGCCGCCTGCTATAGACCACCCTCTGCCCCCAGCTGTGCTCTGGACACTATATGTGAACTGATTGCCCCCCATCTATCTTCAGAGCTCGTGCTGCTAGGCGACCTAAATTTGAACATGCTCAACACCCCAGCCACCCTACAATCTAAGCTTGATGCCCTCAATCTCACACAAATTATCAATGAACCTACCAGGTACCACCCCAATTCCGTAAACACGGGTACCCTCATAGATATCATCCTAACAAACTTGCCCTCCAAATACACCTCTGCTGTTTTCAACCAAGATCTCAGCGATCACTGCCTCATTGCCTGCATCCGTAATGGGTCAGCGGTCAAACGACCTCCACTCATCACTGTCAAACGCTCCCTGAAACACTTCAGCGAGCAGGCCTTTCTAATCGACCTGGCCGGGGTATCCTGGAAGGATATTGATCTCATCCCGTCAGTAGAGGATGCCTGGTCATTTTTTTTAAATGCCTTCCTCACCATCTTGAATAAGCATGCCCCATTCAAGAAATTTAGAACCAGGAACAGATATAGCCCTTGGTTCTCTCCTGACCTGACTGCCCTTAACCAACAGAAAAACATCCTATGGCGTTCTGCATTAGCATCGAACAGCCCCCGTGATATGCAACTTTTCAGGGAAGCCAGAAACCATTATACACAGGCAGTTAGAACAGCCAAGGCTAGCTTTTTCAAGCAGAAATTTGCTTCCTGCAACACAAATTCAAAAAAGTTCTGGGACACCGTAAAGTCCATGGAGAATAAGAACACCTCCTCCCAGCTTCCAACCGCTCTGAAGATAGGAAACACTGTCACCACCGACAAATCCACTATAATTGAGAATTTCAATAAGCATTTTTCTACGGCTGGCCATGCTTTCCACCTGGCTACCCCTACCCCGGACAACAGCACTGCCCTCCCCTCTGCTACTCGCCCAAGCCTTCCCCATTTCTCTTTCTCCCAAATACAGTCAGCTGATGTTCTAAATGAGCTGCAAAATCTGGACCCTTACAAATCAGCCGGGCTAGATAATCTGGACCCTTTCTTTCTAAAACTATCTGCTGAAATTGTTGCCACCCCTATTACTAGCCTCTTCAACCTCTCTTTCGTGTCGTCTGAGATCCCCAAAGATTGGAAAGCAGCTGCGGTTATCCCCCTCTTCAAAGGGGGGGACACTCTTGACCCTAACTGCTACAGACCTATATCTATCCTACCCTGCCTTTCTAAGGTCTTCGAAAGCCAAGTCAACAAACAGATTACCGACCATTTCGAATCCCACCACACCTTCTCCGCTATGCAATCTGGTTTCAGAGCTGGTCATGGGTGCACCTCAGCCACGCTCAAGGTCATAAACGATATCGTAACCGCCATCGATAGGAAACAATACTGTGCAGCCGTATTCATTGACCTGGCCAAGGCTTTTGACTCTGTCAATCACCACATCCTCATCGGCAGACTCGACAGCCTTGGTTTCTCTAATGATTGCCTCGCCTGGTTCACCAACTACTTCTCTGATCGAGTTCAGTGTGTCAAATCGGAGGGTCTGTTGTCCGGGCCTCAGGCAGTCTCTATGGGGGTGCCACAGGGTTCAATTCTTGGACCGACTCTCTTCTCTGTATACATCAATGATGTCGCTCTTGCTGCTGGTGATTCTCTGATCCACCTCTACGCAGACGACACTATTCTGTATACTTCTGGCCCTTCTTTTGACACTGTGTTAACAACCCTCCAGGCGAGCTTCAATGCCATACAACTCTCCTTCTGTGGCCTCCAACTGCTCTTAAATACAAGTAAAACTAAATGCATGCTCTTCAACCGATCGCTGCCTGCTCCTGCCCGCCTGTCCAACATCACTACTTTGGACGGCTCTGACTTAGAATATGTGGACAACTACAAATACCTAGGTGTCTGGTTAGACTGTAAACTCTCCTTCCAGACTCACATCAAACATCTCCAATCCAAAGTCAAATCTAGAATTGGCTTCCTATTCCGCAACAAAGCATCCTTTACTCATGCTGCCAAACATACCCTTGTAAAACTGACCATCCTACCAATCCTCGACTTCGGTGATGTCATTTACAAAATAGCCTCCAAAACCCTACTCAATAAATTGGATGCAGTCTATCACAGTGCCATCCGTTTTGTCACCAAAGCCCCATATACTACCCACCACTGCGACCTGTACACTCTCGTTGGCTGGCCCTCGCTTCATACTCGTCGCCAAACCCACTGGTTCCAGGTCATCTACAAGACCCTGCTAGGTAAAGTCCCCCCTTATCTCAGCTCGCTGGTCACCATAGCAGCACCTACCTGTAGCACGCGCTCCAGCAGGTATATCTCTCTAGTCACCCCCAAAACCAATTCTTCCTTTGGACGCCTCTCCTTCCAGTTCTCTGCTGCCAATGACTGGAACGAACTACAAAAATCTCTGAAACTGGAAACACTTATCTCCCTCACTAGCTTTAAGCACCAGCTGTCAGAGCAGCTCATAGATTACTGCACCTGTACATAACCCATCTACAATTTAGCCCAAACAACTACCTCTTTACCTACTGTATTTATTTATTAATTTATTTTGCTCCTTTGCACCCCATCATCTCTGTCTCTACTTTGCACTTTCTTCCACTGCAAACCAACCATTCCAGTGTTTTTTAGTTTTTATTTTACTTGCTGTGTTGTATTCACTTCGCCTCCATGGCCTTTTTATATTTTTATTTATTTATACATATATTTGTTTGCCTTCACCTCCCTTATCTCACCTCACTTGCTCTCATTGTATATAGACTTATTTTTTTCACTGTATTATTGACTATATGTTTGTCTTACTCCATGTGTAACTATGTGTTGTTGTATGTGTCGAACTGCTTTGCTTTATCTTGGCCAGGTCGCAATTGTAAATGAGAACGTGTTCTCAATTTGCCTACCTGGTTAAATAAAGGTTAAATAAAAAAATAAAATAAAACTTAAAAATGGATTAAAAAATATATATATATTCTCACCCATCTACACATAATACCCCATAATGACAAAAGTAAAAACATGGTTTTAGAAATGTTATGCACATTTATTGAAAATGAAATACACATAACTATTCAAATCCCTGAGTCAATGCATGTTAGAATCACCTTTGGTAGCGATTGCAGCTGTACGTCTTTCTGGGTAAGCCTCGAAGAGCTTACACACCTGGATTGTACAATATTTTCCCATTCTTTAAAAAAATCTTCAACCTCTGTCAAGGTGGTTGTTGATCATTGCTAGACAGCCATTTTCAAGTCTTGACATTGATTTTCAAACCGATTTAAGTCAAAACTGTAGCCACTCTGGAAAAGTCTATGTCATCTTGGTAAGCAGCTGTATTTGGCCTTTTGTTTTAGGTTATTTTTCTGCTGAAAGGTGAATTTGTCTACAAAAAGTGTCAGGAAGACACCTGTATCTTTGTAGTGACTGCTTAACTTCACCTTGCTCAAAAGGATATTCAAGGTCTGCTTATTTGTTTATACCCATCTACCACTAGGTGCCCTTCTTTGCAAGGCATTGGAAAACCTCCCTGGTCTTTGTGGTTGAATCTGTGTTTGACATTCAATGCTCAACTGAGGGACCTTAGAGTTAATTGTATGTGTGGGGGTACAGAGACGAGGTCGTCATTCAGAAATCATGTTCAAAATTATTATTTCACACAGTGAGTCCATGACATGTTAATCACATTTTTTTCAGTAGGGATAAGAAACAGTCACATGCAACTATAATATGCTGTAATATAGCATAGGAAACAACAGTACAATGTAGATATAATATGCAGTAATATGTAGCCTGGGAAACAGTCACAAACAACTATAATATGCAGGAAATTTAGCATAGGAAACAACAGTACAATGTAGATATAATATGCAGTAATATGTAGCCTGGGAAACAGTCACATAGAACTATAATATTCAGTGATTTGTATCCTAGGAAACAACAGTAATATGCAGCTATATGCAGTACAATGTAGCCTAGGAAACAACAGTAATATGCAGCTATAATATGCACTAATATGTAGCCTAGGAAACAACAGTCACATGCAGCTATAATATGCAGTAATATGTAGCCTAGGAAACAGTCACATGCAACTATAATATGCAGTAATTTGTAGCCTAGGAAACAACAGTAATATGCAGCTATATGCTGTAAAATGTAGCCTAAGAAATAACCGTAAAATGCAGCAATAATATGCAGTAATATGTAGCCTAGGAAACAGCAGACCCATGCAGCTATAATATGCAGTAATATGTAGACTATGAAACAACAGCAAAATGCATATAGCTGTAGCATAGGAAAAAAACAGGTATATTTAGCTGTAGCCTAGGAAACAACAGGTATATTTAGCTGCAGCCTAGGAAACAACAGTAATATGCGGCTGTAGGCTAGAGATGAAGAGAATAAAAATATTTAAGATTCACCTTTTAAAGAGAAGGAGAATAAACTTACCTGAGGCCTCAAACTTTACTGGTGACATGGCTTGACCTCGAACACTGCTGCTGCTGTGTGATAAATTCTGTGTGGTCTACTGTCCTTTTTATAGAGAAATATTTTTCCCTGTTTGCGCTCTACACTGCACACTAGTGAGCTTCACACTGTACTGCCAGTCAATATGGAACCAGTACATTATATAATCCTGTTATACTGAGCAACAAAGGTACTGGGAGGGGAGGAGGAGTGTAAAGAGAGGCAGCATCATTCAAGGAGGAGACTACAGGGACAGCTATAGACCTATAGAGAATGCCAAGCTTGTGCAAAGCTGTCATCAAGGGAAAGGGTGGCTACTTTGAAGAATTTCAAATATAAAATATACTTTTTTTGGTTACTACATGATTCCACATGTGTTATTTCATAGTTTTGATGGCTTCACTATTATTCTACAATGTAGAAAATAGTACAATAAAGAAAAACCCTGTAATCAGTAGGTGTGTCCAAACTTTTGACTGGTTCTGTATGTACTTACTTGAAAAGGTTCTCGCACGGCTTCGTTTTCTGGGTCCTATGAAAGGAGATATCCGTCAGTTAAATTGTCATGCCCTGATCCGTTTTACCTGTTCTTGTGCTTGTCTCCACCCCCCTCCAGGTGGTGTTGCCCATCTTCACCATTTATCCCCTGGGTATTTATACCTGTGTTTTCTGTCTGTCTGTGCCAGTTCGTCTTGTTTGTTCAAGTCAACCAGCGTTTTGTGTCTCAGCTTCTCCTTTTTCCCCAGTCTCTCTTTTTCTTGTCCTTCTGGTTTGAGAAGCCCCTGACTGCGTTTAACCCAAACCCTTTCCGTCTCCTTCAAGGTCACCGAAGCTGAGGTTCACGTCGAAGGTATCAACGTCAACGAAAGCGAATCTTAATCGAACCTAACCTAACCTACATGGATAAAAATGTAAAGCATGGAAGTAAGTGACACTGTCATTATGTATAATGTACTTTGTCATTTTCATGTTATACTAGTGCAGTGGTATATTTTTAAATAACCAACTATTAGCTAAAGTAAGGGGCATTCTTGTACACACATCCCACGAGGTTCCCTTACATTACTTAATGACCACAATATGTTTTCTTTCTAGACGACACTGAAAACAAAATGCGTGTCAGGTTCTCCCTAGGAGAGGTGTGTGTGGAGTCAGGCGCAGGAGAGAGCAAATTGCAAGAAAGGGCGTTTATTTACAAGTCCACAAACCCAAGAGGGTAGAGCGAGATTAAATACCCCACTAATAACCTAAACTAGAACCAGGTGAGCAACAAGACAGACAAAATCAAACAAAAAAAGAAAGGGATCGGTGGCAGCTAGTAGACCGGCGACGACGACAACGGCCGAGCGCCGCCCGAACAGGGAGAGGAGCCACCTTCGGTGGAAGTCATGACAATGCGGGGCCAACTGGGAGCTATGAACTGGGTATGTAGTCTACTATGTGTAATGCTGAAGGCAAGATATAATAGTTGTGATTACTTGTGTAGTAGTTATAGATATCACTGAAAAGGCACATGACAGCCCACTTGGAGTTTGCCAAAAGGCACCCAAAGGACCATGAGAAACAAGATTCTCTGGTCTGATGAAACCAAGATTGAACTCTTAAAACTTGGCCCCGTCCCTACGGTGAAGCATGGTGGTGGCAGCATCATGCTGTGGGGATGTTTTTCTGCGGCAGGGACTGGGAGAATAGTCAGGATCGAGGGAAAGATGAACAGAGCAAAGTACAGAGAGATCATTAACATGATGATGAAAACCTGCTCCAGAGCGCTCAGGACCTCAGACTGGGGTGAAGGTTCACCTTCCAACAGGACAAGAACCCTAAGCACATCGCCGAGACAATGCAGGAGTAGTTTCAGGACAAGTCTCTGAATGTCCTTGAGTGGCCCAGCCAAGCATGGACTTGAACCAGATTCAGCGGTTTAAGTGTTTCCATTACCCATTTAGCAAATTGCGCAAAAATAAATTGGCGACAGCCGATATGTTTCATGTCTCAGGTAGCCCGTGAAAACCAGCATGGATAGATTGCAATAATTTACAAATTTTTGCCATATTCTAATAATACTCATGTGCCAATGTATCGCCATGGTCCGTTCCATGGTGAAACTTGCACTCCTGTAGATCTGAAATAATTTGATGGTGAAACTTGCCAGCCAACCAGAAAAGCAAGGTGAAGCATTTTAGGCACTCTTGAAAATCAGGTCCTGCAAAGATTTTTTTTTCTAGTTAAATGTTTTTATTTTGCAAGCCGTAGGCATGTGTCAAGATCGTCGTAAGAACATTCGGACCAAAGCGCAGCGTGATATGGGTTCCACATAATTTATTGACGTGAAACGCACAAAAAACAATAAACGCAAACGATACGTGAAGCTATGGAGTGCTCACAGGCAACTACACATAAACAAGATTCCACAAAACACAGTCGGGAAATGGCTGCCTAAATATGATCCCCAATCAGAGACAACGATGAACAGCTGCCTCTCATTGGGAACCATACCAGGCCAACATAGAAATTAAACGACCTAGATTACCCACCCTAGTCACACCCCGACCTAACCAAAATAGAGAATAAAAAGGTTCTCTATGATCAGGGCGTGACAGCATGTAGATTCAAATGTGAAGTGGTGAGTTTCAGTTATGCAGTGACATCACTTGCCCCCACCGTACCTTCAAAAAGATTTGCCATTAATAATTTATTCAAAAACATAGTTTCCATCATTTGTTGCGATAAAGAAAGTTTGACAATAGAAAAATCCACCCATCTAACGAAAAAAAAAGTTCTCAATCTTTAGAGAATTTATTCTATATCTCCATTTCCATTGCACATGTCACAATTATATGACATTGCTTTTGTCGAATAAACCTGGATCTATGGAAACATGCCTGTTGCCAATGTCGCAGTGCTACTTCATGGTGTAATCTCAAAATGATCCTTGGTGGAGATGGTGGAGTCAGTTCCAGTTTGGTTTCCATTTCTTTCAGGGGTATTTCAGAGCAATAAACTCAATTCCTGAAAAAACAATTCTCTCCTCTCAGGGGTTTGCAAACAGCAACAGGAGTCTTTTCAAGCAGCACAACTCTTTGCAAGTAATATGACTCTTTGCATGCAAAGAGCATGCAACATGTCTTTGCAATAATAATATGACTGTTTGCTGTCAACTTTAATCTTTAATTGACCATTTACCAGAGTTTATAAAGAGAGTTTGTCCAAAAATGTTATGTCACTCACTCTTTTTGTGTAGGCCTAAATAAGAAAGGACAATTAATAAGTATCAGCAGCAACAAGATGCATTTGCCCCCATATAAATAGAATGATTCATTTCTACATTCCATTTAATTATTCTCCTTGCAGAGGCAACAGACAATGCCAGTGTTAGCTTTGTTAAGTACAAGGGAGACTGCTTTGTCAGCACTGAGACCAACTACATGTACAGGGTGGACCCAGAGAGCCTGGAGACACAGGATAAGGTACAGTGATGACATAATAATAGGAGATAAGAAAACAATGAGCTCAGTGACCAGACACATTTCACAATCACACCCTTGCACAAATGTACTGACTTACGTAACGTAACATATGCAGTGTTTGAAATATACCCTGATTCTTGTGAGTTCCCAAAGTCTTGTTGGGGTAATACCATTTTTTAGCATTTGAATTGGAGGAACTGTAGGAAATTTAGAACAATTTGTGATCTGTGTTTGACTCTCTGGTCAGACTCCCACTACTCCCTGCTATCTGCTGACACGGTGATGGTGGACTGGACGTTAGACACCTGACCTGACACATATTGGAAACAGATGTGTAGTTTATCTGGCCTGTTATTCTACTACAGGTGGACTGGACCAAGTATATTGCTGTGAATATGGCCACTGCACATCCCCACACTGAACCAGATGGCACTAGGGACAACATGGGCAACTCTTATAGCAGTTAAGGTCAGTCTAGATCAGGCCTGGGCAACGATTTTCTATGGAGATCCAACGTTAGAATGTTTTTGCCATTGCAGGCCAGAATCATATTACAGGATTACACATGTGTATGACTGTGTTGACAGATATATCTACTGTAAATAACCTCCAGATATGCTACTTAACTTTTTAATTTGCACAGAAATAAACCACGTCCATGTTCTCCTTTTGGTAGGTATTTTCATTATTAAACATGCAATGAACTACACAGAAGGAAAAGTACACTGTGCATTCAGCACCACGGACAGAATGCTTGCTAACATGTTTGCACAAAAACCCAAGAGGGAGAGCTCAACATTACATTTAAATTACTCAATCATTGTGAGGATTGAAGTCTCTGATGGGTATTGACTAGAGCAGTGAGGTCAGGTATAGTTTCTGATGTCGCTATGCACAGGGGAGAGGTGAGAGTCAGTAAGAGATAAACTGTATATTGACTTCTTATATTTCATCATTGAAAATGTCTGTTCACATACATAGGTTGACCCAAACAGTACAAACATTTTCTGAGCATGACTCCTAATCTTTGGAAAGTTTTGTTCATCGAGAGATGCATAGAACCTTGTCAGTGACATTGGAGAACTATTCAAAACAATCACTGCATCAGACTGAAGATCGATAAGCCCAAGTTGCATGTCAAATGGAGCGTTATCCACATTGAAGGTGAAAGGAGAGGAAACCCACAGCATGCCATTTTGCAACACTTTGAAATCCTCAAAACGAAGATAAAACTCACAGTTCATAGCACACAGCAGCGATGTATATTTATCCAGTTGTTCATCTGATAGGGAACAGACTAGTGTCGGAAGGTGTGTGAGATTGTTGGCTTCTATTAGGCTGGTCAGGAGGAGTAATTTTCCCTTGAAGGCTTTGACAAGGCTGTACATCTGATGTGTATAAAGGCCCTTCCCTTGTAGTTTGGAATTCAGTTCATTCAAATCAAATCAAATTTTATTTGTCACATACACATGGTTAGCAGATGTTAATGCGAGTGTAGCGAAATGCTTGTGCTTCTAGTTCCGACAATGCAGTAATAACCAACAAGTAATCTAACCTAACAATTCCACAACTACTACCTTATACACACAAGTGTAAAGGGATAAAGAATATGTACATAAAGATATATGAATGAGTGATGGTACAGAACGGCATAGGCAAGATGCAGTAGATGGTATAGAGAACAGTATATACATATGAGATGAGTAATGTAGGGTATGTAAACATAAAGTGGCATAGTTTAAAGTGGCTAGTGATACATGTATTACATAAAGATGGCAAGATGCAGTAGATGCTATAGAGTACAGTATATACATATGAGATGAGTAATGTAGGGTATGTAAACATTATATTAAGTGGCATTGTTTAAAGTGGCTAGTGGTACATTTTTACATAATTTCCATCAATTCCCATTATTAAAGTGGCTGGAGTTGAGTCAGTATGTTGGCAGCGGCCGCTAAATGTTAGTGGTGGCTGTTTAACAGTCTGATGGCCTTGAGATAGAAGCTGTTTTTCAGTCTCTCGGTCCCAGCATTGATGCACCTATACTGACCTCGCCTTCTGGATGATAGCGGAGTGAACAGGCAGTGGCTTGGGTGGTTGTTGTCCTTGATGATCTTTATGGCCTTCCTGTGACATCGGGTGGTGTAGGTGTCCTGGAGGGCAGGTAGTTTGCCCTCGGTGATGCGTTGTGCAGACCTCACTACCCTCTGGAGAGCCTTACGGTTGTGGGCGGAGCAGTTGCCGTACCAGGCGGTGATACAGCCCGACAGGATGCTCTCGATTGTGCATCATTGTGCATTCATTCATGAGGGCCATGATGTCCACAGTGAAGGCAAAATCAGCCAACCATTCTTTATCTTGCAGTTGAGGGAAATCCATAATTTTTCCTTTCATTTTCAAAAACTCAGCAATCTCCGACTTCAGGTTCGACACCCTTTCAAGCATCTTCCCATTTGTGTGGTAGGGGATATCTGTATGACCCAACTCTCTTCCAACAGTGAGACAAACTACCTGTAGTTTAACCTCTTAAAGATTTTGCTCACTAAAGTTTAACACTTTAATGACTGTATCCACAACATGGCTCATTTTCAGAACACATTTACAGAGCCCAGCCTGATGAATAATGAATAATCATTTTCTGATCTGGGTTCAGCTCAGCTACTTGATCGTGTACCCTTTTCAAAAGACAAAGTTTTTTCCTATAAAGTTTGGGCAACCATCAGTGGTCACACTGGGTAACTTTTCTAAACTCAGTCCCAGCGTTGCCACACACTTATTATCATCCTACAACAAATCTTTCCCTGTGGTTGTGCTCTTCATTGACTGCACTGAAGCAAGCTCCTCTGTAATTTCAAAGTCTGGGGTTATGCCAGGTAAGAATATCATCAACTGTGTCATGTCACGTGCATCACTGCTCTCATCCAGGGCCAAGGAGAAATAGGTGAAATCCTGTACCTTGTTCCATATTTTCTTTGAAATCTTTGAAAAACTCTTATGTACAATTTCTAGCTAGCTACTATTTGTAACTGTGACGTGTGTGTCAGCCTGTCAGTCACTTTTCTGTCCTCGTGCAGTTGTTATTTATATAATGCTATTTCATATATCTGTCGGAACATGTTTACTAATAGTTTGCGCCCAGATTTTGGGCACTCTCTCGCCATAACGTAAGCTGGATGTCGTAATGAAGTTATTTTTAGAATTCTAACACGGCGATTGCATTAAGAACTAGTGTATCTATCATTTCCTATACAACATGTATTTTTTAGTAATGTTTATGCATAGTTATTTGGTCAGAATATGTGAGAGTCAGAAAAATATCCGGACGTTCTGGGAAAAAGATGCTCCGTTAGCACAAAGTATAACCACTGATTTCAGCTCTAAATATGCACATTTTCGAACAAAACATAAGTGTATGTATAACCTGATGTTATAGGACTGTCATCTGATGAAGTTTGAGAAGATTAGTGAAAAAATGTATATATTTTGCTGGTTTATTCGCTATCGCTAACGTTGCCTTGAATGAATGCGGTTGTGTGGTAGGCTATTGTAGTAAGCTAATATAATGCTATATTGTGTTTTCGCTGTAAAACACTTAAAAAATCTGAAATATTGGCTGGATTCACAAGATGTTTGTCTTTCATTTGCTGTACACCATGTATTTTTCATAAATGTTTTATGATGAGTATTTAGGTATTTCACGTTGGTCTCTGTAGTTATTCTAGCTGCTTTGGTGAGATTTGTGATGGTGGCTGCAATGTAAAACTATGATTTATACCTGAAATATGCAAATTTTTTGAACAAAACATATGCTATACAATAAATATGTTATCAGACTGTCATCTGATGAAGTTGTTTCTTGGTTAGTGACTATTTATATCTTTATTTGGTCGAATTTGTGATAGCTACCTATGCGGTAAAAAAATGGTGAAAATATGCGGTTGAGTCTTTTGCTATTGTGGTTAGCTAATAGAAATACATATTGTGTTTTCGCTGTAAAACATTTTAAAAATCGGAAATGATGGCTGGATTCACAAGATGTGTATCTTTCATCTGGTGTCTTGGACTTGTGATTTCATGATATTTAGATGCTAGTATTTACTTGTGGCGCTATGCTAGGCTATGCTAGTCAGCTTTTTTACTGATGAGGGTGCTCCCGGATCCGGGATGAATACCAAGTAGAAGTTAAACAAAACTATAAACACACATACAGTACAACAATTACATATGTCAACAACAAAAAAATATTCACTAAAAAACAGCCGTCCTAAAGACAATTACACTTCTATGATAAATACATTGATCAAGTATTTAAACTCCAACAATGAAACTAGATCATCAAATTTTTAAATGTTCAGGAGAGAATTCCAGGACCATGGAGCTGAGTAACTAAAACTATTTCTACTATGACCTGTTCTAATTTTTGGTACTGTTAGAAGCAACTGAGAATGGGACCATAATTGATATTTATTTACCGACCTGATTAAAAAAGAACATTGATCTATTCATTCACAGGAACACATCAGCCAGAGGTCTGTGCTTCCTCCTGTCACTTCTCCCACTACATACATGAGCAGATACTCATCCACTATTGTTCAGTGGAAAAAATACATGCTCGCAACAATCTTACTGCGGGAAATTCTGTTCCTGGCAGCTGATACACCGTGGTTTGTAGAGATTCCCATGCTGGTGCGTAGTGTGAAAGTTGATATCAAACTTGAAGCACACATCCAGTGCCCCAAGCAGTGTACCTTGCTCCAATGCCGGTCCACTAATGACTGTAAACACCTATGAGCAGTCCCCAAGAGCCAACACAAATGGGTAGGGTCTGGTCACCTCCGCCTGGTGCAGGTACTGAACCATGTTGGTCCCAACCTGTTAGAGAAAAAGTTTTATGCTAGAATATGAGGACTTGTCAATGTGACTCCATTCTTTGGACAATGCCATCACATAAACAATTTATTTTGTATATTTTATAGCCATTTACGTCAATAAACACCCAATCCCTGTTTGATGCCTACATCTTCCATTAATTTGAGGCTGGGGTTCATAGGTTAATTTACACAGCATTAACCACATTTCCATGACCGGGCTGATTTAAACATGAAATGGCTGGATGGAAATGTGGTCATTGTTGTATATATGAACTTGTGAGCCACAGCCTACAAACAATTTGTTAGTTTAACATTGTGGGATCTTTTTGTGTCATTAAAATTAATTTATTTGCAAACATTGTTATAATAACAATTGGTAAAGTACAATTGGAGTCAGGCGATGATACTGTATGTTGTGTGGTCCTCCCGCTACGACTTGGGAAAGCATGCAGTTTCTTGGGCTACAGATTAAATAAATGATGAACTTCACAGGATGGTGAATGTACAATGTGATGAGCAATCTATCTCCCGGGTGGCGCAGTGGTCTAGGGCACTGCATCGCAGTGCTAGCTGCGCCACCAGAGTCTCTGGGTTCACGCCCAGGCTCTGTCGCAGCCGGCCGCAACCGGGAGGTCCGTGGGGCGATGCACAATTGGCATAGCGTCGTCCGGGTTAGGGAGGGTTTGGCCGGTAGGGATATCCTTGTCTCAGTATGTAAAAAAATAAAAATAATAAAAAATAAATAAAATGTATGCACTCTACTGTAAGTCGCTCTGGATAAGAGCGTCTGCTAAATGACTAAAATGTAAAAATGTAATGAGCTTGATGCTCCTTTCCAATAAATATTGAGGGTCTTATTCTGGTGACATGACTTAGCTGCCATTTGACAAATACAAATAATGTTTCTCTTATCCATACCAATCTCATAATGTGGATAGCCTACCCCAACTGTATCTGCAAGCTGCATAATTATAGCATATTGTATAACTTTCATTCATATTGCATTCTCCCAGTTCAATGTAACAGCGATAGGTTTAAACTACTACATGATACTGAATAATTTTCTCTATAGTTATCATTAGGTTGCTACAATCTAGCCTATGAATGAAAGTTTACAACGTAAGTGCACACAGGCCAAGAGAAACATTTTAGGTGACACATGGACAGACATGTGACGCATTAAATACTGACTTGCACACTCTTGCCTGCGTCTAGCTGATCAAGGGTGTAATCATTACTCCAACAGTTGCAAACAAGAGTTTCTGTTGGACAAATTCAGATATGTTTTTCCCAGTTTTGTTCCATTCGATTCGGTTTACACCGCAATCATGCGTAAATAGTTCACTTTCATAGCAGCCACATTGTATTCCTGCAAGAGCTCTGATAGGTTGGAGAACGTCTTACGGAAGCTGTTATAATTGTCATAATTATTTTGTAAGTATATGGTAGGAGGTGAGAACCATGAGCCTCCTAAGTTTTTTATTGAAGTCAATGTACACAGAGGAGGACGGAAGCTAGCTGTCTTCCGGCTATACCATGGTGCCACCATACATATTGCCGTTGAGCCAACTATAGACCTTCATTGCAAAACAGTATGTTTTAATCAATTATTTAGTGACGTGAATATATTTAGTATAGTTTTATCTAAAAAGGAAACATTTGTGACTGAGACACACACACACACCCTTTAAACCCCATATTCTCCTTTGATATCCCTCTTTTAAAGTCACTGAGTAAATGTACATGCACACAAATAACTCTATATTAAACTGATTATGGCAGTATGCAGATTATGTAATTGTCATGTTACTTACACAATTGTCATGTTGCTTACCTTAATCGGTGTAAGGTCAAAATCGAAGAAAGTATACAGCAATTAAAACACCTGTTTTTTCTGAGCAATCTTTCAAAATTATTAGGACACGTAAACACCTAAATCCGCATTCCAGTGATGTATTTGATCTGCACATGTGCTAGCACCAGCCCAGAGAGCCTTCCCCTTTAGCGCAGGTGAAGTGTGTTCGTAATAGAAGTAATTTTCACCTACTGACTTTATATGTAAAATATGCTTCCCAAAAATAACATGCTTGCTGTGGTAGAACATTTATATGTTGGTACCGGAACATCAAGTCTAGGTCGAAAAGTCTCCTTAACAGCTTCTACCCCCAAGCCATAAGACTGCTGAACAATTAATCACATGACCACCTGGACTATTTATATTGACCCCTCCTTTGTTTTTACACTGAAGCTACTCGCTATTTATTATCTATGCATAGTCACTTTACCCCTACATGTACAAATTACCTCGACGTACCTGTATCCCTGCACATTGACTCGGTACCGGTATCCCCTGTATATAGCCTCATTAGTGTTATTTTATTGTGGAACTTTTTATTTTATGTTTTACTTTAGTTTATTTTGTAAAAATTTTCTTAACTCTATTTCTTGAACTGCAGTGTTGGGTGAGGGCTTGTTAGTAAGCATTTCACAGTAAGGTCTATACCTGTTGTATTATTCGCATGTGATAAAAAAAATTTGGAGGCCTTCCTCTGACACCACCTAGTATATAGGTCCTGGATGTCAGGAAGCTTGGCCTCAGTGATGTACTGGGCCATACACACTACAATCTGTAGCACCTTATGGTCATATGCCGAGCAGTTGCCATGCCAGGCAGTGATGCAACCGGTCAGGATGCTCTCGATGGTGCAGCTGTAGAACTTTTTGAGGATCTGGGGACCCATGCCATATCTTTTCAGTCTCCTGACGAGGAAAATGGTGTTGTCATGCCCTCCCCACAACTGTCTTGGTGGGTTTGGATCATTTGGACCACTCCACTTCAGGCCCGTCAATGTTAATGGAGGCCTGTTAGGCCCTCCTTTGCCTATAGTCTATGATCAGCTCCTTTGTCTTGCTCACATTAAGAGAGAGGTTGTTGTCCTGGCACCACACTGCCAGGTCTCTGACCTCCATATAAGCTGTCTCATTGTTGTCGGTGATCAGGCCTAACACTGTTGTGTCGTCAGCAAACGTAATGATGGTGTTGGAGTCGTGCTTGGCCACACAGTCGTGGGTGAACAGGAAGAACAGGATGTGGCTTAGCACCACCCCTGAGGGCCCCGGTGTTGAGGATCAGCGTGGCAGATGTGTTGTTGCCTACCCTTACCACCTGGGGGCAGCCCGTCTGGAAGTCCAGGATGCAGTTGCAGAGTGAGGTGTTTAGTCCCAGGGTCTTTAGCCTAGTGATGAGCTTTGAGGGCACTATGGTGTTGAACGCTGAGCTGTAGTCAATGAACAGCATTCTCACATACACTAATAGTCAAACGTTTTAGAAGAGCTACTCATTCAAGGGTTTTTCTTTATTTAAAAAAAAATTCTACATTGCAGAATAATAGTGAAGACATCAAAACTATAAAATAACACATATGGAATCATGTAGTAACAAAAAAGTGTTAAACAAATCAAAATGTGGCATTCTCTCAACCAGCTTCACTTGGCATGTTTTTCAAACAGGCTTGAAGGAGTTTTCACATATGCTGAGCACTCGTTGGCTGCTTTTCCTTCACTCTGCATTCCGACTCATCCCAAACCATCTCAATGTGGTTGATGTTGGGGGATTGTGGAGGCCAGGTCATCTGATGCAACACGCCATCACTCTTCTTCTTGGTAAAATAGCCCTTACACAGCCTGTTGGGTCATTGTCCTATTGTTGGGTCATTGTCCTATTGAAAAACAAATGATAGTCCCACTAAGCTCAAACCAGATGGGATGGTGTATTGCTGCAGAATGCTGTGGTAGCCATGCTGGTTAAGTATGCCTTGAATTCTAAATAAATCACAGACAGTGTCACCAGCAAAGCACCCCCACACCATAACACCACCTCCTACGTGCTTTACGGTGGGAAATACACGTGAGGAGATCATCCGTTCACCCACACCGCATCTCACAAAGACACGACGATTGGAACCAAAAATCTCCAATTTGGACTGCAGACCAAAGGACAAATTTCCACCAGTCTAATGTCCATTGCTAGTGTTTCTTGGCCTAAGCAAGTCTCTTCTTCTTACTGGTTTCCTTTAGTAGTGGTTTCTTTGCAGCAATTCGACCATGAAGGCCTGATTCACGCAGTCTCCTCTGAACAGTTGATGTTGAGATGTGTCTGTTACTTGAAATCTGAACTCTGATCTGTCTGTTATTTTAACTCTAATTAACTTATCCTCTGCAGCAGAGGTAATTCTTCCATTCCTGTGGCGGTCCACATGAGAGCCAGTTTCATTATAGCGCTTGAAGGTTTTTGCGACTACACTTGAAGAAACTTTCAAAGTTCTTGAAATGTTCCATATTGACTGACCTTCATGTCTTAATAAAGTAATGATAGACTGTCATTTCTCTTTGCTTATTCTTGATTAACATGATGTTCATTCACTCCTGTGTGGAAGCACCTGCTTTCAAAATACTTTGTATCCCTTATTTACTGAAGTGTTTCCTTTATGTTGGCAGGTACCATGACATATACACTTATTTTTTTATTAAACTAGGCAAGTCAGTTACGAACAAATTCTTAATTTCGATGTCTGCCTAGGAACAGTGGGTTAACTGCCTTGTTCAGGGGCAGAACGACAGATTTTTACCTTGTCAGCTCAGGGATTCGATCTAGCAACCTTTCAGTTACTGGCCCAACGCTCTAGGTTACCTGCCACCCTACATTTCTGGGGAAATATAAATAGCCAATCAATCACCGATGAAGGAGATTGTGCGGAAAAGTGTCCGCTTTCTTTCAATCATTGAAGAGATTTAAGTTGACGTCCCCTTTTTTGTTTTTTCTTATTGTATTTCTTTATTTTTATATATATATTTAACCTTTTACCATCTTGTTCAGCCATTAATCAGTTGTGTATCTTTGTGTCCTGGTCAGGTGGTGTGCAAGTGGTTAGCTGATATATCTGTACAGTGAACTCAAGCACTCGTGTTCATTCAGGTGGTACTCTATAGAGTTAAACCATAGCTTATCGGTCCTTGTCGGCGCAAAAAAAAGGGCTAAGACACGTCTCACCAATACACGGGGTTCAGTTGAGACGGAGTTCACTTGAAAACTGAACATTAAGTCAGACAGAGAACATATCGAAATCAGTGGCTGAGTCTCTGGACTGAGAACAGAAAGTTAAATGTATTGAAGTTGTTAGAAAAGTAATTAAATTGCACTTCTTTCTCGTAATTCATGAAAACAATGCAGCAGTGTTTCGTATTTCATGCAACTTTCTAACGTAACACCTTTTTCCGTGCATATGGGTGTTGTTGTGTAGCCAGTTAACTATGCAGTGAATTTGAGTTCAAAGGAATTGGCCCAAAATCTAAAATAATCAAAATAATTTTATTATAAGCAAAAGTGAAATAATTTCCTAACCTGCCACGAAAATCCCTTCCAGTCATATATATGTATGTGGACACCTGCTCGTCGAAAATCTCATTCCAAAATCATGGGCATTAATATGGAGTTGGTCCCCCATTTTCAGCTATAACAGCCTCCGTTCTTCTGCGAAGGCTTTCCACTAGATGTTGGAACATTGCTGCTGGGACTTACTTCCATTCTTCCACAAGAGCAATAGTGAGATCGTCACTGATGTTGGGCAATTGCAGTCGGATTTCCAATTCATCCCAAAAGTGTTCGATGGAGTTGAGGTCGAGATATATGCAGGGCAGTCAAGTTCTTCCACACTGATCTCGACAAACCGTTTCTGTATGGACCTCGCTTTTTGCACGGGGGCATTGTTATAATGAAACAATAAATTGCCTTCCCTAAACTGTTGCACAAAGTTGGAAGCAAAGAATCGTCTATAATGTTATTGTTTTTTTATTCGTTTTTTTAATTTCACCTTTATTTAACCAGGTAGGCTAGTTGAGAAGAAGTTCTCATTTGCAACTGTGACCTGGCCAAGATAAAGCAAAGCAGTTCGATACATACAACACAGAGTTACACATGGAGTAAACAATAAACAAGCCAATAACACAATAAACAACTGAATGACACAGTAGAAAAAAGAAAGTCTATATACAGTGTCTGCAAAAGGCATGAGGAGGTAGGCAATAAATAGGCCATAGGAGTGAATAATTACAATTTAGCAGATTAACACTGGAGTGATAAATGAGCAGATTATGATGTGCAAGTAGAGATACTGGTGTGCAAAAGAGCAGACAAGTAAATAAAATAAAAACAGTGCGGGGATGAGGTAGGTAGATTGGGTGGGCTATTTACAGATGGACTATGGACAGCTGCAGCGATCGGTTAGCTGCTCAAATAGTTGATGTTTAAAGCTGGTGAGGGAAATAAAAGTCTCCAACTTCAGCTATTTTTGCAATTCGTTCCAGTCACTGGCAGCTGAGAACTGGAAGGAAAGGCGGCCAAATGAGGTGTTGGCTTTGGGGATGATCAGTGCTGGAACGTGTGCTACGGGTGGGTGTTGTTATCGTGACCAGTGAACTGAGATAGGGCAGAGCTTTACCTAGCATAGACTTATAGATGACCTGGAGCCAGTGGGTCTGGCGACGAATATATAGCGAGGGCCAGCCGAATAGAGCATAAAGGTCGCAGCGGTGGGTGGTATAAGGTGATTTGGTAACAAAACAGATAGCACTGTGATAGACTGCATCCGGTTTGCTGAGTAGAGTATTGGAAGCTATTTTGTAGATGACATCGCCGAAGTCGAGGATCGGTAGGATAGTCAGTTTTACGAGGGTAAGTTTGTCGGAGTGAGTGAAGGAGGCTTTGTTGCGAAATAGAAAGCCGATTCTAGATTTGATTTTGGATTGGAGATGTTTAATATCTGGAAGGAGAGTTTACAGTCGAATTAAACACCTAGGTATTTATAGTTGTCCACATATTCTAGGTCGGGAACCGTCCATATGCGTTTGGTTTTACTAGTGTTTAAGAGCAGTTGGAGGCCACGGAAGGAGTGTTGTATGGCATTGAAGCTCGTTTGGAGGTTAGATAGCACAGTGTCCAAGGAAGGGCCAGAAGTATACAGAATGGTGTCATCTGCGTAGAGGTGGATCAGGGAATCGCCCGCAGCAAGAGCGACATCATTGATATATACAGACAAAAGAGTCGGCCCGAGAATTGAACCCTGTGGTATCCCCATAGAGACTGCCAGAGGTCCGGGCAACATGCCCTCCGATTTGACACACTGAACTCTGTCTGCAAAGTAGTTGGTGAACCAGACGAGGCAGTCATTTGAAAAACCAAGGCTATTGAGTCTGCCGATAAGAATATGGTGATTGACAGAGTCAAAAGCCTTGGCCAGGTCGATGAAGACGGCTGCACAGTACTGTCTTTTATCGATGGCGGTTATGATATCGTTTAGTACCTTGAGCGTGGCTGAGGTGCACCCGTGACCAGCTCGGAAACCCGATTGCATAGCGGAGTAGGTACGGTGGGATTCGAAATGGTCAGTGATCTGTTTATTAACTTGGCTTTCGAAGACTTTAGAAAGGCAGGGCAGGATCCCCCTTTGAAGAGGGGGATGACCGCGGCAGCTTTCCCGTCGAAAGAGAGGTTGAACAGGGTGGTAATAGGGGTTGCAACAATGGCGGCGGATAGTTTTAGAAAGAGAGGGTCCAGATTGTCTAGCCCAGCTGATTTGTACGGGCCCAGGTTTAGCTCTTTCAGAACATCTGCTGCCTGGATTTGGGTGAAGGAGAAGCTGGGGAGGCTTGGACGAGTAGCTGCGGGGGGGGTGGAGCTGTTGGCCGGGGTTGGAGTAGCCAGGAGGAAGGCATGGCCAGCCATTGAGAAATGGATTTATCAGTGGTGACCGTGTTACCTACCCTCAGTTCAGTGGGCAGCTGGGAGGAGGTGCTCTTGTTCTCCATGGACTTTACAGTGTCCCAAAACATTTTGAGCTACAGTTTGAGCTACAGGATGCGAATTTCTGCTTGAAAAAGCTAGCCTTTGCTTTCCTGACTGACTGCGTGTATTGGTTCCTGACTTCCCTGAAAGGTTGCATATCGCATGGACTATTCGATGCTATTGCAGTACGCCACAGGATGTTTTTGTGCTGGTCAAATCAGGTCTGGAGTGAACCAAGGGCTATATCTGTTCTTAGTTCTGCATTTTTTGAACGGGGCATGCTTATCTAAGATGGTGAGGAAATTACTTTTAAAGAATGACCAGGCATCCTCGACTGACGGGATGAGGTCAATATCCTTCCAGGATACCCGGGCCAGGTCGATTAGAAAGGCCTGCTCGCAGAATTGTTTTAGGGAGCGTTTGACATGTTGCATCAGGAAGGCAGTTCATTGAGAGGCTTAACCTTAGTTCTAGAATTAAGCAAGTCAGCAGGTTGATGTTTATTGATATGAATCTTGCCCTGGAGGCAGAACTGGGTGATTTCATCTTAGCTGCAGACTCAAAAATTGGCTATATTTTAAAAATAGCTTTTTGGTCTTAATTTAAGTTTGTGGTTAGGCATTAGGGTTAGAAGTGTGGTTAAGGTTAGGTTTAAAATCTTATTTAATCACTTTTTGTCTGTGCCAGCTAGTGACGACTCTGCAAAGCTGTCTCCAGAACAAGATTCATGACGAAAACTGCTCGCCTGTGAAAAGCATTATGGGAAATCAAACTGTTCATTTCTGCTGTTAGACAAGAAATACATGGGCTTGTACAAAAAGAACAATGATGGAAGATTCACATGAGAATGAATAACAGCATTCAAATAGAACTGTGAATATTTTCCAATGACTAAAAGGCAAAGAGCATTCCCATTTCCCTTGAATTCAAAACATTACATAGGCACAGAAAGATAATACTCTGTCTTCAGGCTGTGCAGATTAGACCAGGAAATTCTATGGACTGTTTTCAGAGTTGAGTAGGAGTGCTGATCTAGAATCAGTTTTTTCATAATGGATAAGATTATTTGGACAGTTGGTCCTAGATCAGCACTCGTACTCTGACACTTCATTGAGACTAGAGAGCCATGTGTGAATAAGGTGCAAAGGTCGCCAACACCGCCAACATTATAAACTCAGGACATAATACAACTGTCACACCCTGGCCTCTGTTATATTGGTTTTCTTTATTAGTTTAGTTAGGTCAGGGTGTGACATGGGATGTTTGTGTGTTTTGTCTAGTTTAGGGTGTGTGTATTGTTTAGGGGGGTTTGTATAGTGTATGGGGTTGTAGTTCAGTAGAGAGGTTTAGGAAAGTCTATGGTTGCCTGGTTTGGTTCTCAATCAGAGACAGCTGTTTATTGTTGTCTCTGATTGGGAGCCATATTTAAGGCAGCCATAGGCTTTAGGTGATTGTGGGTAATTGTCTATGTTCTATGTTGCATGTGTGCACTTAGTTCGTTTTAGCTTCACGTTTGTTTTTTGTTCGTTTAGTAAGTGTTTGTTTTTCTTCATTAAAAGAAGATGGCTTTCTTTCATGCTGCGCCTTGGTCCACTCATTCGTCATATAACGGTCGTGACAACAACTCACTTGCTTTTCTGTATTTTATTAGGATCCCAAATAGCTGTTGTAAAAGCAGCAGCTACTCTCCCAGGGGTCCACACCAAAACATGAAAGATGACATAATACAGAACATTAATAGACAATAACAGCTCAAGGACAGAACTACATCAACAAAAACCATTTTTTTAAAGGTACACGTAACCTACATATCAAAACCAATACATACACACAAACTCCCTAGGTCAAATAGTGGAGAGGCGTTGTGCCGTGAGGTGTTGCTTTATCTGTTTTTTTGAAACCAGGTTTGCTGTTCAATTGAGCAATATGAGATGGAATGAAGTTCCATGCAATAATGGCTCTAAATAATACTGCATGCTTTCATGAATTTCTTCGCTTTCTTGGGGACTGTGAAAAGACACCTGTTGGCATGTCTGGTGGGGTAAGTGTGTGTGTCAGAGCTGTGTGTAAGCTGACTGTGCAAACAATTTGGGATTTTCAACACATTGTTTCTTATAAAAAGAAGAAGTGATGCAGTCAGTTTCACCTCAACTCTTAGCCAAGAGAGACTGGTGTGCATAGTATTTATATCAGCCCTCTGATTACAATGAAGAGCAAGACATGCCGCTTTGTTCTTGGCCAGATGCAGCTGAACTAGGTCTTTCCTTGCAGCACACAACTGAAATATAGTCAAAGCTTGCTTTTTGGAATGTGGTGTCAAAAAAGTAGAGCATCTTTTTATTTTACGGACAGACCTATCCCCATCTTTACAACCATTGAATATATATTTTTTGAACATGACAGTTTACAAACTAAGGTAACGCCAAGTAATTCCTCAACTTGTTCAACTTGTTCAACAGCTACACCATTCATTACAAGATTCAGGTGAGGTCTAGAACTTAGTGAATGATTTGTACAAAATACAATGCTCTTAGTTTTAGAGATGTTCAGGACCAGTTTATTACTGACCACCCATTCCAAAACAGACTGCACCTCTTTGTTGAGGGTTTCAATAACTTCATTAGCTGTGGTTGCTGATGCTTTTATTTGTTGAATCATCAGCATACATGGACACACATGCTTTGTTTAATGCCAGTGGCAGGTCATTGGTAAAAGAGAAAAAAGTAGACGGCCTAGAGAGCTGCTCTGCGCTACACCACACTTTACATGTTTGACATTAGATCAGCTTCCATTAAAGAAAACCCTTTGAGTTCTATTAGATCGATAGCCTTTGAATCCATGATATGGCAGAGGTTGAAAAGCCATAACACATACCTTTTTCAACAAGTTATGGTCAATAATATCAAAGGCTACACTGAAATCTAACAGTACAGCTCCCACAATCTTCTTATTATCCATTTATTTCAACCAATCATCAGTAATTTGTGTCAGTGTTGCGTTCCCTTCTCTATAAGCATGCTGAAAGTATGTCGTTAATTTGTTTACAGAGAAATACATGGTTAAATAAAGGATAAATTGTCAAAGTGGGTGGGGTTATATAATGCCTGTTTGGCCCTGTCTGGGGATATCGTCGGACGGGGCCACAGTGTCTCCCGACCCCTCCTGTCTCAGCCTCCAGTATTTATTCTGCAGTAGTTTATGTGTCGGGGGGCTATGGTCAGTCTGTTAAATCTGGAGTATTTCTCCTGTCTTATCCGGTGTCCTGTGTGAATTTAAGTTTGCTCTCTTTAATTCTCTCTCTTTTTCTTTCTTTCTCTCTCTCAAAGGACCTGAGTACTAGGACCATACCTCAGGACTACCTGGCCTGATGACTCCTTGCTGTCCCCAGTCCACCTGGCCGTGCTGCTGCTCCAGTTTCAACTGTTCTGCCTGCGGCTATGGAACCCTGACCTGTTCACCGGACGTGCTACCTGTCCCAGACTTGCTGTTTTCAACTCTCTAGAGACAGCAGGAGCAGTAGAGATACTCTGAATGATCGGCCATGAAAAGCCAACTGACATTTAGTCCTGAGGTGCTGACCTGTTGCACCCTCGACAACCACTGTGATTATTATTATTTGACCCTGCTGGTCACCTATGAACGTTTGAACATCTTGGCCATGTTCTGTTATAATCTCCACCCGGCACAGCCAGAAGAGGACTGGCCACCCCTTATAGCCTGGTTCCTCTCTAGGTTTCTTCCGAGGTTCTGGCCTTTCTAGGGAGTTTTTCCTAGCCACCGTGCTTCTACACCTGCATTGGTTTCTGTTTGGGGTTTTAGGCTGGGTTTCTGTACAGACCTTTGTTACATCAGCTGATGTTAGAAGGGCTTTATAAATACATTTGATTAATTGATAAATACAATTTTAAAAAATTGCATTTTATTTGGTCAAACACAAATCTTTTCAACAGTTTTCTAAGAGCTGGCAGCAAACTTAACCCCTACTGAGGTCCTGGAACTCACATTTCAAACTACACTGTGGAAACCCCCAACCATCTTTAATGCTACCTTCATGACTGATTTGAATATACCATAGGTATCCATATGTACTGCAGGAAATGTGATGGTATTAGTACATACACTAACAAGGGGGTAACAGACGCAATGCACAAGGACTCTTTTTTCTTGTCTTCTGTTTTTTCCTCCCATTCATCTTTTTTCGTGCTTTTCCTCTTACACCTGGTCCTCAGCATTCTCTTCCTCTGAATCAGATGCATAATCCAACAGTCAAGTCCACATCCCATGACATGTAATAGGAAAAGCAGAACTCTCTCCTACCTATGGACGTCACACTTCATCTGCTGCCTTTTGGCAGTTAGCTTACTTTTAACTAGCAGTAAAATGAACGTAACATAATACATCTGAAATGTGGTTATAAGGTATGGAAGACCAACGTCTGAGCTTAGGGACCTACATCAAAAGAATGGACAGGCAATAACACAAATATTTCAATTTGAGTGGTATCAATTGATAGACTGGCTCTGTGTACAAGTCAACAGCATCTGTTGAAAGGACATTTTCTGCACTGAAATGGATACCGATCAAGGACAACTCTCATCCCTTGCCATCATCTTCATGTAGACCAGGGATGGGCAACTGGCGGCCCTCCCTTTTGAAAGCTCTCGGATCAATTCCCCCCCTACCCTCCTCCAAATTCAGTCGGGGTCTAGAACAGTAGAAGGCACAAGGTGCAGTTTCGAAATGTGGTTGTGCATCAGCAGTTTTTCTGTTATGTCAGTCACCGATTGTCAATCAATTAGCCCATCTCAGCAAAAAAAAATGGATTGCCAAGTTTGTTTAGTGGCCAGCTATCTTAACTTGTTATCATGGTCGAATTACCCCATTAGATTTTGTTAGTCAGTCTCACTCAGATTTAATTTTAAACATTTCTTTCCACCCTGTGGCTCAGTTGGTAGACCATGGCGCTTGCAACACCAGGGTTGTGGGTGTGTGGGGTTTGGATGTGTGTACGCAGACCCACGAGCAACTGCGGCACCTCAGGATTAGTTCAGATTTTGTTGTGGCCCCCACCCCCATTAAAGTTGCCAATCTCTGATCTAGATCGAGATACTTTTGAAACTGAGGACCAACACAAAGGAATTTTACAGTTTAGTCAGACGTCTTTACCCAGAAGGATAGACGGATGGACTTTGTTTAAAAGTAGGCCTAAATGTATTCTATAAACGCTGATCCAGAACTGTTCCATATTCACCCCAATTTTTACATTGCTGTTAGTGAGCATTCCTCCTTGGCCAAGACAATATTTCCAACCGACAGGTGTGGCATATCAAGAAGCAAAAAAAACAGCATGATCATTACAGATGCACCTTGTGCTGGGGACAATGAAAGGCCACTCTGAAATGTGCAGTTTTGTCACAACATAATGCCAGAGATGTCTCAGGTTTTGAGGGAGAGTGCAATTGGCATGCCGACTGCAGAAATGTCCTACAGAGCTGTTGCCAGAGAATTGAATGTTCATTCCACGTTGTTTTAGAGAATTTGGCAGTACATCCAATCCAACCAATACATACAAGTTTACACCGGTATACATTGTACTGTTTTCAATAATACCATTACCGATCATGAGCTCTTTAATCCCACCCCTCAGGCTTCTCAGCCCACCCCACCTATTACTGTAGACCACCCTCGTTTGCTTTCCATGTGTCATGTATTTTTCAACTGTACTGTGATATTTTACATGAATTTTGAACTTTTCTAAATCGCATCGTATCCACAGATTGTAAGCTAAAGATGAAAACCTTTCCTACGAGTATTACTATATTGTTGATTGATCGACAAGCTTTACAAAATCGCCCAACACTGCTACAGTATTTGTAGGGTTAATTTTAAAAGAATGATGTTATTTCTTGCCATTCCTGAACCTCTGACCAGGGCTGCCAACTTTTGAAGATAGCTTGGAGTGAGATTTTCTATTTTGAATGTCATTGGCTCTACCGCTTCAATATAACCTATTCTCATGATGTAGAAAAATGCATATTTTCAGAAATACTCCTCATGCTGATCATACTGTTTAATCAGCTTCTTGATATGCCACACCTGTCAGGTGGATGGATTATCTTGACAAAGGATAAAATGCTCACCAACAGGGATGTAAACAAATTTGTCCACAAAATGTGAGAGAAATAAGCTTTTTCTAAATATTGGAATATTTCTGTGGTCTTTTACTTCAGCTCAAGAAACATGGGACAAGCACTTTACATGTTGCATTTATATATTTGTTCAGTATATTTGGAACGCTACTCCTTCCACACCATCAAGCTAGAAAAATCATTCAAACTTTAAAACTTGCAGATCGGTAAGCAATACTGTGCTTGTATACAACTTTGATAACTTTAATACTTTTGATTTTATAAAATGTTTTGTCCTCCATCCGCTTACATGGGATTTCCTCAAGATTCTAAAAGGCCATCATCGCTTCCAACTTCCATTCACTGTAGATGCAATTATTGACACAAATCACTTACTTTGACCATGTTGCAACAACTTAGACAATAGAATGTTCCTCACACTTCCTTTAGCCATGAGGGAGCAGTGTTGCCAAGGCTACTGTGTCTAGCAACGCTTGACTTGCGGGAGAGAACGTCTTCATAGGTCAACAAATTCCCAAGATTTGTGACCGGACTGAACATCTAGGGCTAAGATTTTAAATGTTTCCCCAATCTGGACGACCTGGAATGACAAAGAGAAAATGTTTAATGCTCACTAGCTTCGTGCTCCTTCTCAGAATCACGATCCATGCTCTTGTCACGTTCCTGACCTATTTCTGTTAGTTTGTTGTATGTGTTAGTTGGTCAGGACGTGAGTGTGGGTGGGCATTCTATGTTGTCTGTTTCTATGTTGGTTTAAGGGTTGCCTGGTATGGCTCTCAATTAGAGGCAGGTGTTTGGTGTTCCTCTAATTGAGAGTCATATTTAGGTAGGTTGTTTCACAGTGTTCGTTGTGGGTGGTTGTCTCCTGTGTCTGTGTATATGTTTGCACCATACGGGACTGTTTGCGGTTTGTTCGTTTTATGTAGTCTGTTCCTGTTCATTTCGTTCTTCACGTTATATGTAAGTTCGTCGTTCAGGTCTGTCTGCATCGTTTATTTGTTTTGTTTGTTTATGCAAGTTTAGTTTGTTTTTTCGTCGTGTTCAATAAATCATGTCATTTCACTACGCTGCGCCTTGGTTCGATCACTACTCCTCCTCTTCGGATGAAGAGGAGGAGGAACGCCGTTACAGCTCTAAATAACTCAACTGGCTAGTTTGCCTGTCTTTATAGAGACGGATGGGCTACACCCCTCTGATTGGATAGAGCGGATTAGGAGTAGCTTCTACCAAAAAAACGCACAGCTGTTTGTTGGATTTGAGATTTGAGACAAAAAGTGACTAACTTCTGCGAACATCTCTCTGTGTCATCATTGTGCAGCCCAAACTGAGCCACACTCACAGATGCAGAGGCCACAAATCCGGACGAGGATGAAGAGTGGCCACAATTACTGACCACAGCCACACAAATATTGACCACACCACAACTACAGACCACAACCACACAACTGACATCACAACTACTGACCACAAGCACACAACTACTGGCCACAACCACTGACAACAAAATAACTCACTACTTACCATACAGCTACTGACACAGCACAACTACGGACATCACCACTACTGACCATAGCCACTGACCATACAACTCAACTACAAACCACAACTACTGACCACAATTAATGACCACAACCATACATTTCTGAACACAACCACTGACCACTCAACTTCTGACCACACAACTACTGAACCACAATGACTAACCACAAAACTGCTGACCACTATTGACTACAGCCACCCAACTTCTGACCACACCCACAGAACTGCTGACCAAATCTAGTTACTACAATCACACAACTACTGACCACACATTGAATCACCATAACTACTGACCATCACAACTAATGAACACAACCACCTGGCAACAACTGCTGACCACAATTACTAACCACATCCACTCAACTACTGACCACTCAATTACTGACCACTCAACTACTGACCACTCAACTACTGATAACTACTGACCACAACTGCTGAGCAAAATCACTGACCAAAACTACTGAATCACAAAAATCTTTTAGCAACTATAACTATATAAGTATTATCAAAAATGTTGATCTAAATGTGCAAATAGTCAGGAATGATTCGCAAGGAAGGTGGATCTAATTGAATGTGAAAGTGGATAAAAAAAACTGATTTGGCTCATAAATCTATATGGTCCAAATCAGGATGAACCATATTTCTTTGAAAATATTTATACACATTTTTTGACCTTACAAGCAACAAATGATCAAATCATTATGGTGGGAGACTATAACAGTGTTAAGTACCTCAATGGACCGTAAAGGAATTCACTCTACAAACTATCATCACCGTGCCCTTAAAACCTGTTATGGACAGGGGGCAGTCTGTGCTTTTTTGGATTTGGTGGTGAGCTAACATAAATATATGTTGTGTTTTTGCTGTAAAACATTTTAAAATCGTACACGTTGGCTGGATTCACAAAATGTTTATCTTTCATTTGCTGTATTGGACTTGTTAATGTGTGAAAGTAAAATATTTCCCCAAAATATTTTTGAATTTCGCACGCTGCCTTTTCAGCGGAATGTTGTGGGTGTTCCGCTAGCGGGACCCCTGGGCGAGAAAGGTTAAGGAAATCACAAATATTATGGACACATTAGAAATAGTGGAGATTTGGAGACTAAAAAACTCAGACCTGGTGAGATATACACGGAGGAGACTTAATCAAGCTAGTTCTATTGTTGTCTCTTGCATCAAAGGTTAAAAAAGTTTTAATAGGAGACAGAACGTGATCAGATCATCTAATTGGCCTTCACATAACTCTTATAGAATTTCCACATGGATGGGAAATTCTATCGAAGTTTACTGGAAAATAATTTATTTTTAACTAAGACAAAATAATTATAACTGAATTTTTCCAGTACAATGTAGGTTCAACAAATCTCTTTATTGTTTTGGATACATTTAAATGTACCTTCAGAGGTCATTCAATTCAATATTCATCAATCTCAAAAAAGCAGTATCTGGCTAAAGAGACTAGACTAACAAGGGTAATACAAGAACTAATAGCACAGGTAGACAGCAATAAAAACTATACTACAGAGATACAAAATAAGTTAGAGGAAAAACAAAGAACTGGAGGAACTTATTCAAAAACGATCTAATGTAATCTATTACAAAAATAAAGCAAACTGGATGGAATATGGAGATAAATGCACCAAGTTTTTCCTGAAGATTCAACACATAAAAGATGACAAATATAATTGGCAGAAACTCGTTACTGAAGACGGAGTCATCTATGATTCTCCGAATGATATTTTAAAAGAGGAAGCTAAATATGTTAAGCATATGTTCTCTTTTCTGTCTCATCCTGTGACGACCCTCCCACTCTGTCTGCCGTATTCTCTCTTTGTTCTTGTTTCCTTATTAGGATGCCGGTGGGCGGAGTTGGGAGTGTCGTCAGCTACATGGGAAACACCTGGGCCCACTGTCATAGGATAAATGCACCACTTCCCCATTCATGGAGGAGACTCTCTCCATGCAGACACCTTGATAGATTTTGTTGTGGGTTTTTGTGACTTTTTGGTTGTTTGCTTTAGCACCTTTCAACACACCGCATTATCACATTCATGCATGCCAAAACACTCACTTACACTACTGATTACTGATTACACACACCATTGTTAATTGCTTTTAGGTTACTTTATTTAATAAATATATTTTGTTACTCCTTATCTCCACGTTGTCTCCCTTTTGTTACGGGCTTTGAGCCGGTTCGTGACAATCCTCACCCACTTAATTCTGATTACTGTAAGGAATTCTTTCCAAGTAATAAAAAAATAGAAAATTAACAAATATACAGAAAGATCAGTGCGAAGGCTATTAAAAACTTCTTAAGGCTAGGGGGCAGTATTTTGACATCTGGATGAAAAGCATGCCCAAAATAAACTGCCTGCTACGCAGGCCCAGAAGCTAGGATATGTATATAATTTGTAGATTTGGGTAGTAAACACTCAGAAGTTTCTAAAACTGTTAGAATGATATCTGTGAGTATAACAGAACTGATATGGCAGGTGAAAACCTGAGGAAAATCCATCCAGGAAGTGGGATATTTTTGATGTGGGTACTTTTCCATTGCCTGCCTATGCAGTATGTCATGGGTTAGGACCTAGATTGCAGTTCCTATGGCTTCCACTCGATGTCAACAGTCTTTAGACATTGTTTCAGGCTTTTATTCTGAAAAATTAGGAAGAATGACAACATTTTCTGAGAGGTCGGTCAAATGAACCAGAGCTTTTTGTGCCGCGACCGGGAGCGCGCTCTCCGTTCTTTTTCCTTTGTATTGAATACGCAATTGTCCGGTTTAAATATATTGATTATAAAGACAATAGACAACCTGAGGATTAATAAAAAACATAATTTGACTTTACCGGGTACTTTTTGGTGGTATTTGTCTGCATGTTGTGACCGCCGTTGAGCCAGTGGATTACTGAACAAAACTCCATTTTGTTGGCACGTTTTTGGTACATAAAGAGGGACTTTATCGAACAAAACAAACATTTATTGTGTAACCGGGACTCTTGTGACAACAACCAGATGACGCTCAAAGGTAAGTGATTAATTTTATCGCTATTTCTGACTTTCGTGACTCCTCTACTTGGCATGAAAATGTTTGTTTGCTTTTGTAAGCGGGGCGCTGTCCTCAGATAATTGCATGGTATGCTTTCGCCGTAAAGCCTTTTGACACAGGATTAACAAGAAGTAATTCTTTAAGCCGATGTATAACACTTGAATTTCTATAAATGTTTAATTTGACTTTCTGTATTTTGAATTTGGCGCTCTGCAATTTCACCAGATGTTGGCCAGGTAGGACGCTACCGTCCCACCTGCCCATAAGAAGTTATTAAGGGCTGTGAAATGAGAACTGAGGATGGATCAACAACATTGTAATTACTAAACAATATCAACCTAAATAACAGTGAAAAGAAGGAAGCTTGTACAGAATATGAAATATTTACATATTTAACCTGAAACCTGAAATCCAAAACCGCCATTAAAAAGCCAGACTAGTTTGCAACAGCACATGAGGAAGATCATACTTTTTGGAGAAATGTCCTCTGGTCTGACAAAACAAAAATAGAACTGTTTGACCATCATTACCATCATCTTTGGAGGAAAAAGGGGGATGTTTGCAAGGCGAAGAACACCATCCCAACTGTGAAGCACAGGGGTGGCAGCATCATGTTGTGGGGGTGCTTTGCTGCAGGAGGGACTGGTGCACTTCACAAAATAGATGGCATCATGAGGGAGGAAAATTATGTGGATATATTCAAGCAACGTCTCAAGACATCATGAACTGAATATACATTCCTACATTCCGCCTCACCCAATGTGGTACGGACCTGCTATTTTTTTATACTTTAGAACCGTAACCCCAATCAGAAGCTAGCCAGATAACTAGCTACTAGCTAGTAGTCAGTTAGCCACTGCTGCGGTCTTCACCCTCAACTCGGACACAGCCAGCTTCAATACCGGGCCAATACCTGCCAGTCTGCAAGCGCGATATCAACCCAGAGCATATAGGACTGCTTTTTCTCTACCACATCACCGGATTCCTGACGCAAGCTCTGGACAATTACACCGTATCATCACAGCTAGCTAGCTGCAACCGAGTGGCTACTACTGGCTAACACCTCTGTCCCGAAGCAAGCACCAGTTAGCCTTGAGCTAGCCTCGAGCTAGGCCCATCTGCCGGCTAGCCGAAGAGGTCTACCAGCGAATTCTTGGGCTACAATACCTCTTTTGCCAATTGGACTGGACCTACCTTCTGCACAGACACCAGCCCTGTTATTAGCCTGGATATTACTCACCAATTTACCAGCATCGGACTGTCTCTCGACAACAACGCCGGATTCCTGCCGTAATCCCTGAGCCACTACTTCTGATCCTCACAGCTAGCTTGCAGCTAGCGCAGCTAGCGCCACTGCCACGAAGCTAGCACCAGTTAGCAAACACAATTCTACAATTCACAACCTCTCTTTCGCCATCCGGCTTGGATTCTCTGTCGACACGACCACGTCTGAGCAGACCCCCTCCGTCTGAGCAGACCACCCCCCGGGCTACTAACTTTAAACGCCGCGTGCTAGCTTAGTGGAGGCCTCCCTGCTCCATCTACGGCTGCCCCCTGGACACTATGATCACTTGGCTACATAGCTGATGCATGCTTGACTGTCCATTAATTCACGGTACTCCATTCTGTTTATTTGTGTTTTATCTGTCGGCTCTGTGCTTTAACTCAGGATCTGTGTGTAGTTAATCCGACCCTCTCTGCCTAGTCGTCGCCATTTTTACCTGTTGTTGCTGTGTTAGACTAGCACCCTGTTATTGCTGCTGTTATCTTACCTGTTGTTTTAGCTAGCTCTCCCAATCAAGACCTGCAATCACTTTATGCCTTATTGTATGTCTCTCTCATATATCAATATGCCTTGCATACTGTTGTTCCGGCTAGTTATCATTATCATTGTTTTGGTTTGCAATGGACCCTGTAGTTCCACTCTCTGTACCTCTGTTACCTCCTTTGTCCCACCCCCCACACATGCGGTGACCTCACCCATTGAGACCAGCATGTCCAGAGATACAACCTCTCTTATCATCACCCAGTGCCTGGGCTTGCCTCCGCTGTACCCGCGCCCCACCATACCCCTGTCTGCACATTATGCCCAGAATCTATTCTACCACGCCCATAAATCTGCTCCTTTTATTCTTTGTCCCCAACGCTCTAGGCGACCAGTTTTGATAGCCTTTAGCCGCACCCTCATCCTACTACTCCTCTGTTCCTCGGGTGATGTGGAGGTAAACCCAGGCCCTGCATGTCCCCAGTCACCCTCATTTGTTGACTTCTGTGATCGAAAAAGCCTTGGCCTCATGCATGTCAACATCAGAAGCCTCCTCCCTAAGTTTGCCTTACTCACCGCTTTAGCACACTCTGCCAACCCTGATGTCCTAGCCGTGTCTGAATCATGGCTTAGGAAGGCCACCAAAAATTCTGAGATTTCCATACCCAACTATAACACTTTCCGTCAAGATAGAACTGCCAAAGGGGGAGGAGTTGCAATCTACTGCAGAGATAGCCTGCAAAGTTCTGTCATACTTTCCAGGTCTATGCCCAAACAGTTCGAACTTCTAATTTTAAAAATTAATCTCTCCAGAAATAAGTCTCTCACTGTTGCCGCCTGCTACCGACCCCCCTCAGCTCCCAGCTGTGCCCTGGACACCATCTGTGAATTGATCGCTCCCCATCTAGCTTCAGAGTTTGTTCTGTTAGGTGACCTAAACTGGGATATGCTTAACACCCCGGCAGTCCTACAATCCAAGCTTGATGCCCTCAATGTCACACAAATCATCAAGGAACCCACCAGGTACAACCCTAAATCCGTAAACATGGGCACCCTAATAGACATTATCCTGACCAACCTGCCCTCCAAATACACCTCTGCTGTCTTCAATCAAGATCTCAGCGATCACTGCCTCATTGCCTGTATCCGCCACGGGTCCGCGGTCAAACGACCACCCCTCATCACTGTCAAACGCTCCCTAAAACACTTCTGCGAGCAGGCCTTTCTAATCGACCTGGCCCGGGTACCCTGGAAGGATATTGACCTCATCCCGTCAGTTGAGGATGCCTGGTCATTCTTTAAATGTTACTTCCTCACCATATTAGACAAGCATGCTCCGTTCAAAAAATGCAGAACCAAGAACAGATATAGCCCTTGGTTCACTCCAGACCTGACTGCCCTCGACCAGCACAAAAACATCCTGTGGCGAACTGCAATAGCATCGAAGAGCCCCCGCGATATGCAACTGTTCAGGGAAGTCAGGAACCAATACACGCAGTCAGTCAGGAAAGCAAAGGCCAGCTTTTTCAAGCAGAAATTTGCATCCTGTAGCTCTAACTCCAAAAAGTTCTGGGATACTGTAAAGTCCATGGAGAACAAGAGCACCTCCTCCCAGCTGCCCACTGCACTGAGGCTAGGTAACACGGTCACCACCGATAAATCCGTGATAATCGAAGACTTCAACAAGCATTTCTCAATGGCTGGCCATGCCTTCCTCCTGGCGACTCCAACCTTGGCCAACAGCCCCGCCCCCCCCGCTGCTACTCGCCCAAGCCTCCCCAGCTTCTCCTTTACCCAAATCCAGATAGCAGATGTTCTGAAAGAGCTGGAAAACCTGGACCCATACAAATCAGCTGGGCTTGACAATCTGGACCCCCTATTTCTGAAACTGTCCGCCGCCATTGTCGCACCCCCTATCACCAGCCTGTTCAACCTCTCCTTCGTATCATCTGAGATCCCCAAGGATTGGAAAGCTGCCGCGGTCATCCCCCTCTTCAAAGGGGGAGACACCCTGGACCCAAACTGTTACAGACCTATATCCATCCTGCCCTGCCTATCTAAGGTCTTCGAAAGCCAAGTCAACAAACAGATCACTGACCATCTCGAATCCCACCGTACCTTCTCCGCTGTGCAATCCGGTTTCCGAGCCGGTCATGGGTGCACCTCAGCCACGCTCAAGGTACTAAACGATATCATAACCGCCATCGATAAAAGACATTACTGTGCAGCCGTCTTCATCGACCTGGCCAAGGCTTTCGACTCTGTCAATCACCATATTCTTATCGGCAGACTCAGTAGCCTCGGTTTTTCTAATGACTGCCTTGCCTGGTTCACCAACTTCTTTGCAGACAGAGTTCAGTGTGTCAAATCGGAGGGCATGTTGTCCGGTCCTCTGGCAGTCTCTATGGGGGTACCACAGGGTTCAATTCTCGGGCCGACTCTTTTCTCTGTATACATCAATGATGTTGCTCTTGCTGCGGGCGATTCCCTGATCCACCTCTACGCAGACGACACCATTCTATATACTTCCGGCCCTTCCTTGGACACTGTGCTATCTAACCTCCAAACGAGCTTCAATGCCATACAACACTCCTTCCGTGGCCTCCAACTGCTCTTAAACGCTAGTAAAACCAAATGCATGCTTTTCAACCGTTCGCTGCCTGCACCCGCACGCCCGACTAGCATCACCACCCTGGACGGTTCCGACCTAGAATATGTGGACATCTATAAGTACCTAGGTGTCTGGCTAGACTGCAAACTCTCCTTCCAGACTCATATCAAACATCTCCAATCCAAAATCAAATCAAGAATCGGCTTTCTATTCCGCAACAAAGCCTCCTTCACTCATGCCGCCAAACTTACCCTAGTAAAACTGACTATCCTACCGATCCTCGACTTCGGCGATGTCATCTACAAAATAGCTTCCAATACTCTACTCAGCAAACTGGATGCAGTTTATCACAGTGCCATTCGTTTTGTTACTAAAGCACCTTATACGACCCACCACTGCGACCTGTATGCCCTAGTCGGCTGGCCCTCGCTACATGTTCGTCGTCAGACCCACTGGCTCCAGGTCATCTACAAGGCTATGCTAGGTAAAGTGCCGCCTTATCTCAGTTCACTGGTCACGATGGCTACACCCACCCGCAACACGCGCTCCAGCAGGTGTATCTCACTGATCATCCCTAAAGCCAAAACCTCATTTGGACGCCTTTCCTTCCAGTTCTCTGCTGCCTGCGACTGGAACGAATTGCAAAAATCTCTGAAGTTGGAGACTTTTATCTCCCTCAACAACTTTAAAAATCTGCTATCCGAGCAGCTAACCGATCGCTGCAGCTGTACATAGTCCATCTGTAAACTACCCACCCAATTTACCTACCTCACCCCCCATACTGCTTTTATTTATTTACTTTTCTGCTCTTTTGCACACCAGTATCTCTTCTTGCACATGATCATCTGATGATTTATCACTCCAGTGTTAATCTGCTAAATTGTAATTATTCGATTTATTGCCTACCTCATTCCTTTTGCACACATTGTATATAGATTCTCTTTTTTTCTACCATGTTATCGACTTGTTTATTGTTTACTCCATGTGTAACTCTGTGTTGTCTGTTCACACTGCTATGCTTTATCTTGGCCAGGTCGCAGTTGCAAATGAGAACTTGTTCTCAACTAGCCTACCTGGTTAAATAAAGGTGAAATAAAAAATAAAAATCAGTCAGGAAGTTAAAGCTTGGTTACAAATGGGTCTTCCAAATGGACAATGTCCCCAAGCATACTTCCAAAGTTGTGGCAAAATGGCTTAAGGGCAACAAAGTCCAGGTATTGGAGTGGCCATCACAAAGCCCTGACCTCAATCCTATAGAAAATGTGTGGGCAGAACTGAAAAAGAGTGCGAAAAAGGATGCCCACAAACCTGACCTGTTACACCAGTTCTGTCAGGAGGAATGGGCCAAAATTCACCCAAATTATTGTGGGAAGCTTGTGGAAGGCTACCCAAAACGTTTGACCCAAGTTAAACAATTTAAAGGCAATGCTACCAAATACACTAATTTAGTATGTAAACTTCCTACCCATTCCTACCCATTTCTACATGTCAGTAACCAATGTATGACCTATTGTGTTTGTGTAATTCTGTGATTGATTAGTTAGTAAATAAATAATTAAGCCAATTTGTATATCGCTGATTTATGTTAGGGTTAGTGCAGATATCAAAGGTTTTGCAATGTTCAGTAATGAGACTGATGTAATAATACATCAGTGATTGTAAAATCGATAAGATATGAAAATATCGTTAGAGTTAATCCGGGAAATAAATACTCTTGTGCCACGACTGCCTTCACCCCCCTCCAGGTGTCGCCCATTTTCCCCATTTATCCCCAGGGCATTTATACCGGTGTTCTGTTTGTCTGTTGCCAGTTTGTACAGTTTGTATTGTCTCGTCAAGCATACCAGTGTGGTTTTTCCCATGCTTTTCTGCCTACCCTGACACAGAACCTGGCTGCCTGACCATTCAATCTGCCCTCGAGTCTGCCTGCCGCCCTGTATCTTTCAGACTCTGACCTGGTTAATGAACTTCTGCCTGTCCTCGACCTGCCTATTGCCTGCCCCTTGTATTTTAATAAATATCAGAGACTCGAACCATCTGCCTCCTTTGTTTGCATCTGGGTCAAGCCCTGTGTCATTATACTCTGTACTCCCTCAAGTGTCTTTTCCCTACCTTGCAAAATTGTCACTTGGTTTGGACCATGTGTCAAAAAGGGGGATGTGTATATAAACTCAGGAAAAAAGAAATGTCCCTTTTTCAGGACCCTCTTTCAAAGATAATTCCCCAAAATCCAAATAACTTCACAGATCTTCATTGCAAAGGTTTTAAACACCGTTTCCCATGCTTGTTCAATGAACCATAAACAATGAATGAATATGCCCCTGTGGAACGGTCGTTAAGGTCACAGTTATGAAAACTTAGGACACTAAAAATACCTTTCTACTGACTCTGAAAAACACCAAAAGAAAGATGCCCAGGGTTCCTGCTCATTTGCGTGAACGTGCCGTAGGCATGTCACAAGGAGGCATGAAGACAGCAGATGTGGTTAGGGCAATGAATTGCAATGTCTGTACTGTGAGACGCCTAAAACAGCACTACAGGGATACAGGACGGACAGCTGATCGTCCTCGCTGTGGCAGACCGCGTGTAACAGTGGCACAGAATCGGTACATCCGAACATCACACTTGCGGGACAGGTACAGGATGGCAACAACTGCCTGAGTTACACCAGGAACGACCAATCCCTCCATCAGTGCTCAGACTGTCCGCAATAGGCTGAGAGGCTGGACTGCAAGTGGGTAGGCCTTTTGTATGGCAGGTCCTCACAAGACATCATTGGCAACAACATTGCGTATGGGTACAAACCCACTGTCGCTGGACCAGACAGAAGTGGCAAAAAGTGATCTTCACTGACGAGTCACGGTTTTGTCTCACCAGGGGTGATGCTCGGATTGATGTTTATCATCGAAGGAATGAGTGTTACACCGAGGTCTGTGCTCTGGAGCGGGATCGATTTGGGGGTGGAGGGTCCGTCATGGTCTGGGGCAGTATGTCACAGCATCATCAGACTGAGCTTGATGTCATTGCAGGCATTCTCAATGCTGTACGTTACAGAGAAGACATCCTCCTCCCTCATGTGGTACCCTTCCTACAGGCTCATCCTGACATGACCCTTCAGCATGACAATGCCACCAGCCATACTGCTCGTTCTGTGCATGATTTCCTGCAAAGACGGGAATGTCTGTGGTCTGCCATGGCCATCGAGAGACTGGATCTCAATCCCATTGAGCACGTCTGGGACCTGTTGGATCGGAGGGTGAGGGCTAGTCCTGAGGTGCTGACCTGTTGCACCCTCGACAACCACTGTGATTATTATTATTTGACCCTGCTGGTCATCTATGAACGTTTGAACATCTTGGCCATGTTCTGTTATAATCTCCACCCGGCACAGCCAGAAGAGGACTGGCCACCCCTTATAGCCTGGTTCCTCTCTAGGTTTCTTCTGAGGTTCTGGCCTTTCTAGGGAGTTTTTCCTAGCCACCGTGCTTCTACACCTGCATTGGTTTCTGTTTGGGGTTTTAGGCTGGGTTTCTGTACAGACCTTTGTTACATCAGCTGATGTTAGAAGGGCTTTATAAATACATTTGATTAATTGATAAATACAATTTTAAAAAATTGCATTTTATTTGGTCAAACACAAATCTTTTCAACAGTTTTCTAAGAGCTGGCAGCAAACTTAACCCCTACTGAGGTCCTGGAACTAACATTTCAAAGTACACTGTGGAAACCCCCAACCATCTTTAATGCTACCTTCATGACTGATTTGAATATATCATAGGTATCCATATGTACTGCAGGAAATGTGATGGTATTAGTACATACACTAACAAGGGGGTAACAGACGCAATGCACAAGGACTCTTTTTTCTTGTCTTCTGTTTTTTCCTCCCATTCATCTTTTTTCGTGCTTTTCCTCCTGCACCTGGTCCTCAGCATTCTCTTCCTCTGAATCAGATGCATAATCCAACAGTCAAGTCCACATCCCATGACATGTAATAGGAAAAGCAGAACTCTCTCCTACCTATGGACGTCACACTTCTTCTGCTGCCTTTTGGCAGTTAGCTTACTTTTAACTAGCAGTAAAATGAACGTCACATAATACATCTGAAATGTGGTTATAAGGTATGGAAGACCAACGTCTGAGCTTAGGGACCTACATCAAAAGAATGGACAGGCAATAACACAAATATTTCAATTTGAGTGGTATCAATTGATAGACTGGCTCTGTGTACAAGTCAACAGCATCTGTTGAAAGGACATTTTCTGCACTGAAATGGATACCGATCAAGGACAACTCTCATCCCTTGCCATCATCTTCATGTAGACCAGGGATGGGCAACTGGCGGCCCTCCCTTTTGAAAGCCCTCGGATCAATTCCCCCCCTACCCTCCTCCAAATTCAGTCGGGGTCTAGAACAGTAGAAGGCACAAGGTGCAGTATCGAAATGTGGTTGTGCATCAGCAGTTTTTCTGTTATGTCAGTCACCGATTGTCAATCAATTAGCCCATCTCAGCAAAAAAAAATGTATTGCCAAGTTTGTTTAGTGGCCAGCTATCTTAACTTGTTATCATGGTCGAATTACCCCATTAGATTTTGTTAGTCAGTCTCACTCAGATTTAATTTTAAACATTTCTTTCCACCCTGTGGCTCAGTTGGTAGACCATGGCGCTTGCAACACCAGGGTTGTGGATATGTGTACGCAGACCCACGAGCAACTGCGGCACCTCATGATTAGTTCAGATTTTGTTGTGGCCCCCACCCCCATTAAAGTTGCCAATCTCTGATCTAGATCGAGATACTTTTGAAACTGAGGACCAACACAAAGGAATTGTACAGTTTAGTCAGACGTCTTTACCCAGAAGGATAGACGGATGGACTTTTACTGAAGACTTATCTCTTCAGTAGGTCATATGATTGAGTGTAGCCTGGCCCAGGAGTGTGAAGGTGAACGGAAAGGCTCTGGAGCAACGAACCGCCCTTGCTGTCTCTGCCAGGCCGGTTCCCCTCTCTCCACTGGGATTCTCTGCCTCTAACCCTGTTACAGGGGCTGAGTCACTGGCTTGCTGGTGCTCTTTCATGCCGTCCCTAGGAGGGGTGCGTCACTTGAGTGGGTTGAGTTACTGACGTGATCTTCCTGTCTGGGTTGGCGCCCCCCCTTGGTTTGTGCTGTGGTGGAGACCTTTGTGGGCTATACTCGGCCTTGTCTCAGGATTGTAAGTTGGTGGTTGAGGATTTCCCTCTAGTGGTGCGGGGGCTGTGCTTTGGCAAAGTGGGTGGGGTTATATCCTTCCTATTTGGCCCTGTCCGGGGGTTTCTTCGGATGGGGCCACAGTGTCTCCTGACCGCTCCTGTCTCAGCCTCCAGTATTTATGCTGCAGTAGTTTGTGTCGGGGGGCTAGGGTCAGTTGGTTACCTGGAGTACTTCTCCTGTCTTATCCAGTGTCCTGTGTGAATTTAAGTATGCTCTCTCTAATTCTCTCGTTCTCTCTTTCTCTCTGAGAACCTGAGCCCTAGGACCATACGTCAGGACTACCGGCCGTGGTGACTCCTTGCTGTCCCCAGTCCGCCTGGCCTTGCTGCTATTCCAGTTTCAACTGTTCTGCCTGCGGTCATGGAACCCCTACCTGTCCCAGACCTGCTGTTTTCAACTCTTAATGATCGGCTATGAAAAGCCAACTGAGATTTATTCCTGATTATTATTTGACCATGCTTGTCATTTATGGAAATTTTGAAAATCTTGGCTCTCTCTAATTTTCTCCTTCTCTCTTTCTTTCTCTCGGAGGACCTGGGCCCTAGGACCATGCGTCGGGACTGCCGCCCGTGGTGACTCCTTGCTGTCCCCAGTCCGCCTGGCCTTGCTGCTATTCCAGTTTCAGCTGTTCTGCCTGCGGTTATGGAACCGCCACCTGTCCCAGACCTGTTGTTTTTCAACTCTTGATGATCGGCTATGAAAAGCCAACTGAAAATTATTCATGATTATTATTTGACCATGCTTGTCACTTATGAACATTTTTGAACATCTTGGCATAGTTCTGTTATAATCTCCACCCGGCACAGCCAGAAGAGGACTGGCCACCCCTCATAGCCTGGTTCCTCTCTAGGTTTCTTCCTAGGTTTTGGCCTTTCTAGGGAGTTTTTCCTAGCCACCGTGCTTCTACACCTGCATTACTAGCTGTTTGGGGTTTTAGGCTGGGTGTCTGTAAAGCACTTCGAGATATTAGCTGATGTACGAAGGGCTATATAAAATAAAATTGATTGATTGATTGATTGATTGTTTAAAAGTAGGCCTAAATGTATTCTATAAACGCTGATCCAGAACTGTTCCATATTCACCCCAATTTTTACATTGCTGTTAGTGAGCATTCCTCCTTGGCCAAGACAATCCTTCCAACCGACAGGTGTGGCATATCAAGAAGCAAAAAAAACAGCATGATCATTACAGATGCACCTTGTGCTGGGGACAATGAAAGGCCACTCTGAAATGTGCAGTTTTGTCACAACATAATGCCAGAGATGTCTCAGGTTTTGAGGGAGAGTGCAATTGGCATGCTGACTGCAGAAATGTTCTACAGAGCTGTTGCCAGAGAATTGAATGTTCATTCCACGTTGTTTTAGAGAAGTTTGCAGGTTTTGGGGTGGGCGTGTTACGTTCCAGAGTTTCTGTGTTGTGGGTTTGTTTATATGTGTATATCAGGAAATGGCTTCCTAGATTCCCCCAAGCAGCTGATAGGTCGGCCCCAGTGCAGATTGGAGCTCTAATCTCGCCCTCTCGTCAGGTGATACAGCTGTCGGCAATTACAAACTCCTTCTCCAGCTGGATAAAAGCCAGTGTTCCTTTATTAGGAAAGAGAGCTTCTTTGTATGTGCTGTGTTTTGTTGTTGGTTTGTATGTTTTTGTAATGGATTTTGTAGCTGGTCCTGCTGAGGTATGTATATGCCAAAAGGACTGTGTTTTTGAATTTTGAAATTGTTCACTTTAAGTTAGTAATTATTCTGTTTTTGTTCCCAGTGGGGAAGGCATCTTGGGAGTGCTTAGGCAAGAGGCCTGCGGGCATACATATACCCGTAGTATGTACTCTGTCTATGCACACTAGGTAAGACCTGGGCGGACCACCCCCTGTATTTTGGTTAGCGCGCCAGGTGGCGTTAAGAATAGATGAGTAGTAGGAGAGGGGGCTCTTTAACTTTGACTTTCTTTGGTTCCATCCAGCCCCTTTTCCCCCACTTTACTGTGTGAAGGAAATAAAGTAGCTGTTAACGATGAACTTCTCTGCCTCTGTTACTCGCACCTACAATCACATACCTCTTTCCCTTCACGGGGAGTTGAGTGTAGCAGGGTGTTGCGTTCCCTCCAAGAAGCATACTGTAACGGTCGTTCTCCTCCTCTTCGCTTGAAGAGGAGGAGTAGGGATTGGACCAAAGCGCAGCGTGATAGTTTGACATAATGATTTATTAACAGAACCGAAAAACACGAAGAACACTTGATAAATTACCAAAACAACAAAACGACTTAGACAGACCTGAACTGGAGCACCTCCCTAAACACGAAGAACGCACGAACAGGAACAGACTACATAAACGAACGACAAAACGGCTCTGGCTGCTTATGGCTCGCTGACGGCTCTGGCTGCTCATGGCTCGCTGGCGGCTCTGGCAGATCCTGGCTGGTTGGCGGCTCTGGCAGATCCTGGCTGGTTGGCGGCTCTGGCAGATCCTGGCTGGTTGGCGGCTCTGGCAGATCCTGGCTGGTTGGCGGCTCTGGCAGATCCTGGCTGGTTGGCGGCTCTGGCAGATCCTGGCTGGTTGGCGGCTCTGGCAGATCCTGACTGACGAACGGCTCTAGCGGCTCCTGACTGACGAACGGCTCGGGACAGACGGGCGGCTCTAATGGCTCGGGACAGACGGATGGCTCAGACGGCGCTGGGCAGACGGATGGCTCAGATGGCGCTGGGCAGACGGATGGCTCAGATGGCGCTGGGCAGACGGATGGCTCAGATGGCGCTGGGCAGACGGATGGCTCAGATGGCGCTGGGCAGATGGATGGCTCAGATGGCGCTGGGCAGACGGGCAGCTCTGGCCGGATGAGACGCACTGTAGGCACCGGGCTAAGGACACGCACCATCAGGCTAGTGCGGTGAACAGCAACAGGGCACACTGGACTCTCAAAGCTTACTATAGGCCTGGTGCGTGGTACCGGCACTGGTGGTACCGGGCTGAGGGCACGCACATCAGGACGAGTACGGGGAGAAGCAACAGTGCGTACAGGACTCTGGAGACGCACAGGAGGCTTGGTGCGTGGTGTAGGCACTGGTGGTAATGGGCTGGAGAAACGCACCACAGGGTTAGTGCGTGGAGGAGGAACAGGGCTCTGGAGACGCACAGGAGGCTTAGTGCGTGGTGCCGGAACTGGTGGTACCGGGCTGAAGACACGCACCATAGGGCTAGTGCGGTGAGGAGGAACAGGGCTCTGGAGACGCACAGGAAGCCTGCTGTGTGGTGTAGGTACTGGTGGTACCGGGCTGGGGCGGGGAGGTGGCGCCGGAAATACCGGACCGTGCAGGCTCCCTTGAGCACTGAGCCTGCCCAACCTTACCTGGTTGTATGCTCCCCGTCGCCCGACCAGTGCGGGGAGGTGGAATAACCCGCACCGGGCTATGTAGGCGAACCGGGGACACCATGCGTAAAGCTGGTGCCATGTAAGCCGGCCCGAGGAGACGCACTGGTGGCCAGATGCGTTGGGCCGGCTTCATGACATCCGGCTCAATACTCAATCTAGCCCGGCAGATACGAGGAGCTGGTATGTACCGCACCGGGCTATGCACACGTACAGGAGACACCATGCGCTCTACTGCGTAACACGGTGTCTGCCCGTACTCTCGCTCTCCACGGTAAGATCGGGAAGTTGGCGCAGGTCTCCTACCTGACTTCGCCACACTACCCTTTAGGCCCCCCCCAATACATTTTTGGGGTTTCTTAACAGGCTTCCTACCGCGTCGTTGTGCTGCCTCCATTCGCCGGTATCCCTCCTCGCACTGCGCAAGAGAATCCCAGGCGGGCTCCGGCATTCTCCCTGGGTCTATCGCCCACCTGTCGATCTCCTCCCACGTAGTGTAGTCCAGTCTTTGCTCCTGTCTCCCTGCTGCCTCCTCATACCGCCGCCTCTCGGCTTTAGCTGCCTCCAGCTCTTCACGAGGGCGGCGATATTCTCCAGGTTGAGCCCAGGGTCCCTTTCCGTCCAGAATCTCCTCCCAAGTCCACGAGTCCTGATTCTTTGGCCGCTGTTGCTGGTTCCTCTCACGCTGCTTGATCCTTGTTTGGTGGGTGGTTCTGTAACGGTCCTTCTCCTCCTCTTCGCTTGAAGAGGAGGAGTAGGGATTGGACCAAAGCGCAGCGTGATAGTTTGACATAATGATTTATTAACAGAACCGAAAAACACGAAGAACACTTGATAAATTACCAAAACAACAAACCGACTTAGACAGACCTGAACTGGAGCACTTACATGAACAGGAACAGACTACATAAACGAACGACAAAACGAAACAGTCCCGTGTGGTAAAACATACAGACACAGGAGACAACCACCCACAACAAACAATGTGAAACAACCTACCTTAATATGGTTCTCAATCAGAGGAGACGTAAAGCACCTGCCTCTAATTGAGAACCATATCAGGCAACCCATTAACCAACATAGAAACACATAACATAGAATGCCCACCCCAACTCACGCCCTGACCAACTAAACACATACAAAAATAAGAGAAAACAGGTCAGGAACGTGACACATACGTAACATAATGCACTTGACCTCGTCCCCCCTGCTTCCCCATTAACATTTCTACAAATTTCAACGTGTTTTTATTCCCAATGGCACCACTTAAATGCAAATCCTGGCTTCAGGGCCTGAGCTACAGGCAGTTTACTTTGGGCACGTCACTCAGGCAGAAATTGAGAAAAAAATTGACCTAGATTAGTGGCCCTTCCACAGGACGGTTGAGCTAATGTAGGCTATGAGATTAGCATGAGGTTGTAAGTAACAAGAACATTTTCCAGGACATAGATATATCTGACAATGGCAGAAAGCTTAAATTCTTGTTAATCTAACTGCACTGTCCAATTTACAGTAGCTATTACATTAAGATAATACCATGTTATTGTTTTAGAGTGCACAATTTTGAACAAAGTTAATAATAAACAAATTGGGCACATTTGGACAGTCTTGACACAAAATTTTGAACAGAAATGCAATGGTTTATTGGATCAGTCTAAAACTTTGCACATACACCTGGGCTGGAATAATACATTGTGGTCTATCTTCTGCATTTCAGAGATGATAACGATTGTTTTTTTCTTAATATCTTTTACCAGATCTATTGTTTTATATTCTACTACATTCCTTTCACATTCCCATAAACTTCAAAGTGTTTCCTTTCAAATGGTACCTTGAATATTTATATCTTTTCTTCAGGGCCTGAGCTACAGGCAGTTTATAAAAAGTCCCGCTTTACCTATCATTACAAAAATTTATAGATATGAGTTACCACACCCGGTCTCAGGGATAGCTAACTCTAGAAATTCCTTTGGTCTCTACTGAGTTAGGTAAATCAGCTTTTAGTTTTCTTGCACCTTATTTGCGGAACAATCTTCAAAATGTTCTTACTGTACATGCCTCTAGGGCAAAAACAGTGTTTATCTTTCTGCTTGCATTTTGTATTTCCAATCAAATGTTATTAGTCACATACGCCAAATACAACACCTTACAGTGAAATGCTTAGTTACGAGCCCTTAACCAACAATGTAGTTAAAAAAAAAAAGAATAAGAATAAGAAATAAAAGTAACAAGTAACTAAAGAGCAGCGGTAAAAAAACAATAGCGAGACTACAGTTCAAGTCGTAAGTTTACATTCACTTAGGTTAGTCATCAAAACTCGTTTTTCAACCACTCCACACATTTCTTGTCAACAAACTACAGTTTTGGCAAGTCGATTAGGACATCTACTTTGTGCATGACACTGAACTGAGGTCCACAATCCAGTCGAGTTGGTGGTGGTGACGAACGTTAAAGTTGCTTACCAACCGCCATGTAAAGTCCAGAAGATGATGATGACGATGACTGAAGGAGGAAAGATTACTAGAAACTAACTGCGTTTCCCCTTTTATCTGTGGATTAATTGTTGGAATGGAGATCACATGATCTTTTGACTCGGATCGAGGAAAAAAAGGCCCTTGTGCATTTCTGGTAAAATAACAACCCGATGTTTATATCCCAGGAGAAATGAACTAGAAACAAGTTAGCTAGCTAAATTTCCATGAGTGTTTCACGTGTTTAGACCTGTCCCCAAATTAATATAGTTGGTTCAGAGTTTGTTTTGTTATTTCAACCTGCATATCCTGATTGCGTCTGGTTTGGCTTGACAAAATCAACATGTGTGCAATGGTGCACGTGGACGCACGCGTGTAGTGTAGTCAGCATGTTAGTGACTGACATGTTAGTGACTGACTGGCAACGCAGTTGGATGAAATGATTGAATAACATGTATGTGTACATTTTTTTTTCAACGCTCATGCACGCAACGCGGGCGGTGTGGTCAGCATGAAAGACTATGAAACCCAAATAATAATATTATAAAAATGTGTATGTATTGAAAAAAAAAAAAAAAGAATTAGTAATTTTAACTTTTTTTATAATATGAGAAAACGTGTAAATTATTAGCCCTTTTTAACATGACGCATTCAATACATACTACTTTATCTTAATTGATAATATCGCTCATTTTGATTCAGGTTGACCTGTCCATCTGAAAAAGCTGAGACCTCATAACGTCAGAAGATGATAGCAGTCAAGCAACTGAAAGCTTAGCCCAATGGCCGGCAGATGGCGATATAACGTCCAAATGCAAATGCAGCCAGCAATACATTCCAAACACTCCAAAGGAACTCAGACCCCTCAAAAGAGCCCCGAACTGAGACCATCTTGAGTTGTGGTCTGAGTTTGGTATGCTTGAATTCCGCGGTCCGGTTCCCTTTTTTTAGGACAATGGGAAAGCAAAGCTCCCCAGGTCCTCATGTTATTATTCCCACACCACACACTAGACTACTACAACACTGTTTTGCTTGCCATAAACCCTCACATTGGTGGCACAAATAGAGATGATGTGCAGTTTTTGGATATTGATTAGCGATTGCCTGGACGTACAGAAATGCCAAAATGTGTGGAGTTTTTAGTTCAGATTATTTACTTGCATATATGTGATCTATAAGCTAAGAGAGCTTCATAAACTGTTTATTGATTTTAGGGTTTGAATAGTGTGAGAAGACAACCTATTTGGTGAGAATCACAACATAGAGCTAGAATAGATTTTGTACCCGATAAGGGGCACTAGCCAAGCTTGAGTGTATCATTTTAAATTACAGCATCCTTTATTCTGCAGTTATTCTATTGCTATTTATTCTGTTAGCAAGAAAATGTACTTGTCAATATTATCTTCTGATTAAAATGTACATTTTAATTCAATGCTATCTATTACCTTCCAAAATATAAGACATATCTCGGTGTCCGATAACAACACATTCTCATGGAATGGCTTGTCCTGCATTGAGTGAATGTTGGAAAAAGATCTTGGTTCCTTTTATAAACAATTTAAATGCAAAGAGGACTCGGCCCACAGAATAGGTGAAGTGAACTGGCAAAACAGTTGAGTGCTCATTCAAAGACGAATGCAGTGTGAATACAAAGAGAACAGAGTAATTTTTTTTTATTGCTTTTTTGTTTTACCCTTGTTCACTAAGAGGTTAGTGAGAGGTTAAAGAGAACTATATGTGAAAACACCCTAAAACATTATCCATGCAGGCTGCATAGGCTTTGATTTCCACTTAATGGCAAAAAAATGGGGAAAGTATGCACACTTTCCTTATGAAACACTATTTTCCACCACCAAGCACAAGTGGTTTAATGCTAATCCCGGATGTTGTGTATCGCGTTCAGCAATTCAAGTTGCAACACTCTGTTCTCAGGGCGGGTTGCCCGGTTTTGACTAGCAGAAGTGACTTTTGTTGGCAGTTTAGGAGAATTTACGCAGAAGGTTAGGTAATTAACGTGGCAGGTTAGGAGAAATAGGTTAACTAAAATGTAAAGATTTCCCTCGATGGGACTCGAACATATCTAGCTTCAACAAGGTCTGCCCAAAGAACGGTCTTTGTTTCCACTAATGCAATGCTGCTAGCGTTTCTCTTGAAATGAAACTTGGACCAGGGGTTCCATCTGATTGCCTAAACGCGATGCATATCCTCCGGGATTAGCATTTAGCCACTCTAGCATGGTCTTGGAAATGGTGTTTCATAAGAAAAGTATGCATATTTCGAGGGAGGAGAGGAGGTATTTCCCCCGCCTTCTCGCCATTAAATAAAGTTAAGGAGGAAATCGAACCCTATTGAGTACCACAGTATGAGTCATAATACCCATAAAACCTTGCGGTAAACCCCAGAAATGGTTCCAATCATCCCCCCCCATTCATTTTTCCGTCAGGGATTTTAGAACTACTTCATGTGTTTCGTGTAGACTTACCCTGACGTGACGTTTTGATAACTGCGCAAATCTCTCTTGGACAAGGAAACATTTATCAATATTTGCCTGTAATTACCCCTCAAATGAATTGCTAATTAGCCAATAATGTGGCTATTATACAAGAATACACATCCTGTCGCAAACTAGTGTGCCGCCATTCTTCTGGCTTTTGTAGCAAACTAGTTAATCTTAGGTCTCTCAGTTGATATTATGCATGGATGGTTATGTGATATGTACCGGATTGTAACCACTAGTCCAATAAGGACTCGTGCATTTTAACGTTTTCCGACCTCTGTAATCGACAGGCGTCACTGGAGCCATGTGATATGGTAACCCTGTTTGCTAGCCGGTAACAAGCTATTTTGGTTAGGTCAAAGATATGTGGTTATCTAGATGCTTGTGAAAATTAGCTGTCTAGATAACCACCGACTGTTGTTGCGTTTACAACGCACGTTACCGTCCTTACAAGTATTTTATTTTTTTTATAAACACAAGTAAGACTAAATATTAGCACTACACAATCTGGTTGGTAATAACCTTCAATCTGGATAACAAATCATGAGACTAAAGAAATGTATCGACAAATATTACGAAAAACAAGCAACACCCAAATATGACGGAGAGTAAGACTGGGGAACCTATTTCAAAACGAAAACGAGACTTCTACAGACAGATTTTCACCACCAGGAATGGTAAAGGTCAAAACCGATCTGTTAACATCAATAAATTACAAACTGGGTACACTTGAACTAGTCAGTAAGGATATAAGAGTTGAAGGCAAGCCTCGAAATGAGTGATGAAAAAGCTGTGAAATTGGAGAGACACAAACAAGTTAAAGGGACAGTCAATAAGATTGAAACCGAAGTTAATGATCTTAAAAAGGAGAACATCGTTCTGAGAGAAGCCTTACTTGACATACAGACTAGATCCATGAGAGAGAATCTGGTACTTACAGGTATCCAAGATAAATAATTTGTGAATCTGTAGTTAGAGTTATATCCAACTCGAACGTGTACACCGCTCCGGACAGAGGGCAGAGGTATGAATCGTTGCCAAATATACTTTCTTTAAAGATAAAATAATGGTTAAAAGACTTGCTGGCAAGAAAATTGGAATGAATGACCAGTTCCCGAAGGAAATTTTAGAACGGCGTAAAGTTCTGTATCCAATTTTCAAGGAAAATATATTGAAAGGGGAACGCATAGCTCTCGTCGTCGATAAACTGTATATTGATAACCAGTTCAGAGACCCAAAGACTACTCCATGGCTTTTTTTTAAGTTACAAAATTCTCAGAGGAGACAAATAAGGAAACACACAATTCTAGCCCGGTTATGGATTGTAAAAATAAAACAAAAATCTAGCTTTTCTTTCTTCAAATTTAACTAATTAGAACACAAAAGCACTAATTCAACATGGTGGGGAACTCAGTAAACAGAAGGCACAGTATGTGTGGATGTATGGTGTGTTTTCTGGTGTTTGGTAAAGTGTGGCGTTGAGTGAGAAAGGAAATGGTTGCATAGCCCAGAACCAATGTATTGCTGTGAGCAGGGGTTGTGAGAGCTTTCAATGTTGTTCAGATGAGGGATATACATCTTATTTATTTATTGTCCTATCATGGTGGAACAGCAATACAAGATTCTGAGCCTGCTTGGCAGGGTTGGTACTGCAAAGCCAAAGCCCCCTGAAGGGAGAACATAATATACAAGGAAATTCTCAAAGTTGCTTATGAGAACCTTGACGATGACCTTGTACCTAGCCGGTGGGGATTCCGGTGGGGTTGCCCCACCCAGGCAGTGGCAGTGCTGGGAACACTAGCTGCAGTAACCTATGGGGAGGGGGTCACACTCAGACATTCAGAGAGGGGGCATATTATTTTGGCCCTGGTGGCACAAAATCAAAGGTCTGACTCCACGGAGATGCTTGGGAATATGGTCAATACAGGGGACCAAGTTGTGGGGTGTTTCAAGGGGAAAGGGGTATATCTGACCTCCATCTAGGATGTGACAATGGTTAATAAAATCTCCATATTTCTGCAAAAAAAATTTACACAGTTTTGTGTACATTCGTAAATGAAGACCTTGATTTGGGCTCTGGGATGGTGCAACTGTTGAGAATGTGAGTCTATGGTTGATGTGGGGTGAAAGGGGTTGAGTGTGTGGGTGTGTGTATCCCACAACTGTTGCGAGGTAGTAAAAGATGTTAGGGACGATATAGGATGATTCACAATAATTGCTTGCCATAATGTAATTTGGAAATGGCGAGACTAGTGAGAGGTAAAAATAATTTTCATAAATTGCCTGCATTACTACAAATTATTAATAGCTAATTATGGAAAATAAGAAATAGGATTTAAAATGTATATTTTAAATGCTGTTTATCTTATTTATCATATATAGTATATTTATTTTTAATGGCTATAAATATATTACAGATCGAGGTGAGGGCAATGAAAATGCATTTGGCGGTTGATCTGCTTCTATTCTGTGGGTGGCACTGTGTGCTCTTTTCGAAGGATGGATCCTGCTCTCTCCGGGGCTATGGGATCCACGGGGTCGGGGGTGGTCTGCCAGGCATTGTGATAACAACCCAACTCGGGATGAGGAGGGCTTTTAGCGGGTGGAATAGTGGGGACCAATTGGAGGTTTACTTAGTAGAAATGCAAATATCATGGTATAGCTATATAGACACTTAATCATCATGGTACTTTTTAATAGTGTGTTTACAAACATATATTTTGAGAAATAGAATTGAAACTTGTCTCGTTAAGTGGTGATATTGTATTGGCTTAGCAGATAAGAAAAGATGATCAGTACTTACCTGGCTAAAAGACAAGGAATGTAATATCTATTGTTTACAGGAAACTCCTTCAACAATTTTGGTTGAAGTTTTGTGGAAAAAGACTAGGGGGGGGGCAAAATATATTTCCCCCATGGGCAAAGAAATTCAAAAGGGGTGACAATTAATTAACAGTAATTTTGATCCAAATGTGCAAATTGTCCAAACAGATCATCAAGGTAGATGGATTATTTTAAATGTTATTGGACAATAAACAAATATGGCTTATTAACCTATACAGTCCAAATAATGATGATCCAAGCTTCTTTGAAAATATAAGAATTGATCAACTCTACAAGCAGCACTAGACTCTATTATTATGGTGGGAGATTTTAATACGGTTTTGAATACTTCTATGGACTGTAAAGGAAATCACACTACAAACTATCACCCTCAGGCACTTAAGGAAATCATGAATGTGTAACGGTACTCGTCCTCGTCTGATGACGAGTATGAAATATCGGACCAATGTGCAGCGTAGCATGGTAAGTGTCCATTTTAATGAAAACAACTTAATACTGAATGACAAAACAAAAAGAGAATGACCGAGACTGAAACAGTTCTGTATGGACAGACACAGAAAACAACTACCCACAACGGGAAAACAGGCTACCTAAGTATGATTCTCAATCAGAGACAACGATCGACACCTGCCTCTGATTGAGAACCATACCAGGCCAAACACAGAAATACAAAACCTAGACTACAAAACATAGAATGCCCACCCCAACTCACGCCCTGACCAAACTAAAATAAAGACATAAAAAAGGAACTAAGGTCAGAACGTGACAGAATGTTATGGATATATGGAGGCTTAAATACCCTGACCTAGTGAGATATACATGGTGGCTTAATCAAGCTAGTTGTCTTACTTTCTTATGTTATTCTCTCTGGCACCAAAAGTTTAAAAAGTGTTGCTAGGGGACAGAATGCGGACAGATCATCACATAATTGGCATATATATTACTCTAACAGAGTATCCACGTGGGCGAGGATATTGGAAATTGAATCAAAGCCTATGTAACGGTTGTCGTCTGGAGGAGAAAGAGAGGACCAAGGTGCAGCGCGGTAATTGTTCATCTTACTTTAATAAAGGTGAACACTCAAAATACAAAACAACAAAAGTGACAACCCGAAACAGTTCTATCTGGTGCAGACACACAGACTGAAAACAACCACCCACAAAACCCAACAGAAAACAGGCTACCTAAATATGGTTCCCAATCAGAGACAATGACTAACACCTGCTTCTGATTGAGAACCATATCAGGTCAAACACAGAAATAGCAAAACATAGAAATACAAACATAGACTGCCCACCCCAACTCACGCCCTGACCATACTAAATAAAGACAAAACAAAGGAAATAAAGGTCAGAACGTGACAGTACCCCCCCCCCCCCCCCCCCAAGGTGCGGACTCCGGCCGCAAAACCTGAACCTATAGGGGAGGGTCTGGGTGGGCATCTGTCCACGGTGGCGGCTCTGGCGCTGGACGTGGACCCCACTCCACCATAGTCAATACCCGCTTCCGTGGCCTCCTAGGAACGGCGACCCTCCTAAATGACCCAACTGGACTGAGGGGCGTCTCTGGACTGAGGGGCGGCTCATGACTGAGGGGTAGCTCATGACTGAAGGGCAGCTCCGGACTGAAGGGCAGCTCCGGACTGAAGGGCAGCTCCGGACTGAAGGGCAGCTCATGACTGAAGGGCAGCTCATGACTGAAGGGCAGCTCATGACTGAAGGGCAGTTCATGACTGAAGGGCGGCTCCTGACTGGCGGGCGGCTCCGGCGGCTCCTGACTGGCAGGCGGCTCCTGACTGGCGGGCGGCTTTGGCGGCTCCTGACTGGCGGGCGGCTCTGGCGGCTCCTGACTGGCGGGCGGCTCTGGCGGCTCCTGACGGGCGGGCGGCTCTGGCGGCTCAGGACAGACGGGCGGCTCTGGCGGCTCAGGACAGACGGGCGGCTCTAGCGGCTCAGGACAGACGGGCGGCTCAGATGTCGCTGGGCAGACGGGCGGCTCAGATGGCGCTGGGCAGACGGGCAGCTTAGGCGGCGCTGGGCAGACAGGCAGCTCAGGCGGCGCTGGGCAGACGGGCGGCGCTGGGCAGACGGGCAGCTCAGGCGGCGCTGCGCAGACGGGCAGCTCAGGCGGCGCTGGACAGATGGAAAACTCTGGCCTGCTGAGGCGCACAGTAGGCCTGGTGCGTGGTGCCGGAACTGGTGGTACCGGGCTGGGAACACGCACCACTGGGCGAGTGCGGGGAGCAGGAACAGGGCGTACAGGGCTCTGGAGATGCACAGTAGGACTGGTGCGTGGTGCCGGAACTTGTGGTACCGGGCTGGGAACACGCACCACTGGGCGAGTGCGGGGAGAAGGAACAGTGCGTACAGGGCTCTGGAGACGCACAGGAAGCCTGGTGCGTGGTGTTGGCACTGGTGGTACTGGGCTGGGGACACGCACCTCAGGGCTAGTGCGGGGAGCAGGAACAGGACATACTGGACTCTGGAGGCGCACAATAAGCCTGGTGCGTGGTGCCGGAACTGGTGGTACCGGGCCGTGGACACGCACTTCAGGGCTTGTGCGGGGAGCAGGAACAGCACACCCCGGGTTGTGAAGGTACTCTGGAGACCTGGTGTGTATAACCGGCATCAATTGTTCCGGAACATTAACACATGTTCCAGGATTAGTACTAGGAAACTGACACAAGTGGCATCAGACAGCTGACACGCTCCTCAGGGCGAATGCCGGGCATACTGTGCCAAACCAACAGCTCTCTCTCTTCACTCTCCTCCAATTGAATCAACAACTCCTCGAATGTCTCATAATCTCCCCTCCATTCACTCTCCTCCAATCTGTCCAATAACTCAACATTCTCAGACTCATACCCAAACTTCGCCGACTGCTCCATCTGCCGGTGTTCACGCTCTCCACAGTAAGCACGGGAAGTTGGCTCAGATCTCCTATCTGGTTTAACCACACGCCCCGTGTGCCCCCCCCCAATACATTTTTGGGGCTGCCTCTCAGGCTTCCAGCCGCGCTGCCGAGCTAGCTCCTCATAATGCCGCCTCTCGGCTTTCGCTGCCTCCAGCTCTGCCTTGGGGCAACGATATTCGCCCGGCTGTTCCCATGGTCCTTTGCCGTCCAGTATTTCCTCCCAAGTCCATCTTTCCAGATATCGCTGTTGCTGGGTGGTGGGTGGTTCTGTAACGGTTGTCGTCTGGAGGAGAAAGAGAGGACCAAGGTGCAGCGTGGTAATTGTTCATCTTACTTTAATAAAGGTGAACACTCAAAATACAAAATAACAAAAGTGACAACCGAAACAGTTCTATCTGGTGCAGACACACAAAGACTGAAAACCACCACCCACAAAACCCAACAGAAAACAGGCTACCTAAATATGGTTCCCAATCAGAGACAATGACTAACACCTGCCTCTGATTGAGAACCATATCAGGTCAAACACAGAAATAGCAAAACATAGAAATACAAACATAGACTGCCCACCCCAACTCACGCCCTGACCATACTAAATAAAGACAAAACAAAGGAAATAAAGTTCAGAACGTGACAGCCTATTTGTTTATAACTAGGACAGAAGAACTTATAGCTGACTTTTTCTGACATAACATAGGTACAGCAGATCCCCTTATTGTATAGGACACTTTTAAATGTGCCTTCAGAGGCCATGCAATTCATTTTCATCTATAAAAGAAAAGCAATTTAGATCAAAAGAGTCCATATTAAGAAAGGAGATTGAAGGACTAACAGTACATTTACATTACATTTAAGTCATTTAGCAGACGCTCTTATCCAGAGCGACTTACAAATTGGTGCATTCACCTTATGATATCCAGTGGAACAACCACTTTACAATAGTGCATCTAACTCTTTTAAGGGGGGGGGGGGGTTAGAAGGATTACTTTATCCTATCCTAGGTATTCCTTAAAGAGGTGGGGTTTCAGGTGTCTCCGGAAGGTGGTGATTGACTCCGCTGACCTGGCGTCGTGAGGGAGTTTGTTCCACCATTGGGGTGCCAGAGCAGCGAACAGTTTTGACTGGGCTGAGCGGGAACTGTACTTCCTCAGAGGTAGGGAGGCGAGCAGGCCAGAGGTGGATGAACGCAGTGCCCTTGTTTGGGTGTAGGGCCTGATCAGAGCCTGAAGGTACGGAGGTGCCGTTCCCCTCACAGCTCCGTAGGCAAGCACCATGGTCTTGTAGCGGATGCGAGCTTCAACTGGAAGCCAGTGGAGAGAGCGGAGGAGCGGGGTGACGTGAGAGAACTTGGGAAAGTTGAACACCAGACGGGCTGCGGCGTTCTGGATGAGTTGTAGGGGTTTAATGGCACAGGCAGGGAGCCCAGCCAACAGCGAGTTGCAGTAATCCAGACGGGAGATGACAAGTGCCTGGATTAGGACCTGCGCCGCTTCCTGCGTGAGGCAGGGTCGTACTCTGCGAATGTTGTAGAGCATGAACCTACAGGAACGGGTCACCACCTTGATGTTAGTTGAGAACGACAGGGTGTTGTCCAGGATCACGCCAAGGTTCTTAGCACTCTGGGAGGAGGACACAATGGAGTTGTCAACCGTGATGGCGAGATCATGGAACGGGCAGTCCTTCCCCGGGAGGAAGAGCAGCTCCGTCTTGCCGAGGTTCAGCTTGAGGTGGTGATCCGTCATCCACACTGATATGTCTGCCAGACATGCAGAGATGCGATTCACCACCTGGTTATCAGAGGGGGGAAAGGAGAAGATTAATTGTGTGTCGTCTGCATAGCAATGATAGGAGAGACCATGTGAGGATATGACAGAGCCAAGTGACTTGGTGTATAGCGAGAATAGGAGAGGGCCTAGAACAGAGCCCTGGGGGACACCAGTGGTGAGAGCACGTGGTGCGGAGACAGATTCTCGCCACGCCACCTGGTAGGAGCGACCTGTCAGGTAGGACGCAATCCAAGCGTGGGCCGCGCCGGAGATGCCCAGCTCGGAGAGGGTGGAGAGGAGGATCTGATGGTTCACAGTATCAAAGGCAGCCGATAGGTCTAGAAGGATGAGAGCAGAGGAGAGAGAGTTAGCTTTAGCAGTGCGGAGCGCCTCCGTGACACAGAGAAGAGCAGTCTCAGTTGAATGACTAGTCTTGAAACCTGACTGATTTGGATCAAGAAGGTCATTCTACAGTTAGATAGCAATAATAACTGTACCATAGAGGCACAGAATAAGTTACATCTTATTCAAGAAAGATCCAGTGTAATATATTATTTAAAAAATTAAGCAAACTGGATGGGAAAAAATGAAAAATTATTTTTCAATCTTCAACATAGAAATGCTACCCAGAAAAATGTATTAACTTGTTACAAATGGAGTCACGCATGATTCACCAAATTATATTTTGAAAGAGGAAGTAAAGTACTTTAAGAATGTTTTCGTTTCAGTCTCCTCCATCTCCACTGACTGAAGCTAATCATATGGATTTGTTTCCTATTAATAATGTAAAATTAACATCTGTACAGAGACTCATGTGAAGGCCAAAATACAGAGGAGGAACTTCTTTATTCAATTAAAGCCTTTAAACGGCATGATCATTACACAGGTGGACCTTGTGCTGGGGACAATAAAGTGCCACTCTAAAATGTGCTGTTTTGTCACACAATGCCACAGATGTCTCAATTTTAGAGGGAGCGTGCAATTGGAATGCTGACTGCAGGATTGTCCAGGAGGTGACCATATGTCACCTCCGACGTTGTTTTAGAGAATTTGGCAGCACATCCAACCAGCCTCACAACCACATGTAACTACGCCAGCCCAGGACCTCCACATCCGGCTTCTTCACCTGTGGGATTGTTTGAGAAGGGGGAGGGTGGGCGCTGATGAGTATTTATTTTTAGGGTAAAACTCATTCTGATGGCTGTCCTTGCTCACCAGTGGCTGCGCCCCTACCCAGTCATGTGAAATCCATAGATTAGGGCCTAATGAATTCATTTAAATGACTGATTTCCTTCTATGAGCTGTAACTCAGGAAATCTTTGATATTGTTGCATTTATATTTTGGTTCAGTATAATTTGGCTGCTCTAAATTCTTTTGACCAGCAGGTGCCACTAGTGTACACTGCGTCAATCAAAGCTTTTTTTGGACACAATTTGCTAGAAAACCTCAAATCTTCAGGAAGATTAGTTTCCCCATCCCTACTGTAAACCAGGAGATTCCTAACACAAATATGTTAGGGCAGGGATTTCCAAACTGGGGTACATGCGCAATGCCGTCTGTTTTTTTTTTCCTTCACATTTTGAAACAGTCCATTTATATTTTCCAACGGGGCTATACATTTGGGTGAGATTTTTTTCTCGCCTGAGTACCCTCGTTTCATTGCCAAAAAAAAAATTAAACCATCTAGTGTTCAGAAAAATAACAACACAATGTCAAATACAGGTAGCCTAGTCAAATAATTAACATCACATTAACCGTTACTCTCTTGTGGGAATTCCACTAACAGTCCGTATGTTGCCAAACGTAGTTGCTGCTCATTCCATTTGCTCGAAAATAGATGAATGGTTAAAAAAAGTAAGGCCATAGAGACACATACCAGCTCTATTGGTAGTACTGCTACTTCCAGCAGTACTACACCCGCACCTGTCAACGACGCAAGTTGTTCTGCTTCCATGAGCACATCCAATGCTAGCATCAGTAATTCTACATTTGTTGTTAGCCCAGCTAGCATGGACACTGACAGTTGTGAATCTGATGCAGCCGAAGAGCTACTGCTCTCTTACTTGGGAAAGCACCAAACAACAGACACATACCGATATCTGAACAAGAGAGCCTCATCGAAATTGCAAGAAGCAGGTTCTGTGCGAATTTAATTTAATCAGAAGCCAATGCCAGATTTCTGGATTGGGCTGCGCTCAGAATATCCTGCCTTGGCAAATCGCGGTGTTAAGACACTGATGCCCTTTGCAACCACGTACCTATGTGAGAGTGGATTCGGGCACAGACTGTGTGGAAAATGATTTAAGACAGACTCTTTCTAATACAACCCAACATTGCAGAGTTATGTACATCCTTTCAAGCTCACCATTCTCATTAACTTTTACTTGGTACTCATCCCGGATCCGGGAGCACCCCCCCACAGTAAAAAAGCTGACTAGCATAGCCTAGCATAGCGTCACAAGTAAATACAAGCATCTAAATATCATTAAATCACAAGTCCAAGACACCAGATGAAAGATACAGATCTTGTGAATCCAGACAATATTTCAGATTTTCTAAGTGTTTTACAGGGAAGACACAATATGTAAATCTATTAGCTAACCACGATAGCAAAAGACAATTTTTTTCTCCACCAGTAGCTATCACTAATTCGACTAAATAAAGATATATATAGCCACTAACCAAGAAACAACTTCATAAGATGACAGTCTGATAACATATTTATGGTATAGGATATGATTTTTTAGAAAAATGTGCATTTTTCAGGTATAAATCACAGTTGTACATTGCAGCTGCAATCTGAAATAGCGTTGGAAGCAGCCGGAATAATTACAGAGACCGACGTCAATTACCAAAATACTCATCCTAAAACATTTCTGAAAAATACACAGCCTACAGCAATCGAAAGACACAGATCTTGTGAATCCAGACAATATTTCAGATTTTCTAAGTGTTTTACAGCGAAAACACAATATATCGTTATATTAGCATACCACATGAGCTAACATCACACCAGCATTAAATCAAGGCAAAGGGGGCGATAACGTTATCGCCACCAAAATATATTAATTTTTTCACTAACCTTCTCAGAATTCTTCATATGACAGTCCTGTAACATCATATTACACAATGCATATAGAGTTTGTTCGAAAATGTGCATATTTAGCATCACAAATCGTGGTTATGCAATGTAATCTGTCAGAACATGGCATGCATTCGGGCCGGCGCCATCTTGGAAAGGCACCTATGTTTACGATTATTTATCGATTAGATTGACTAAAAAAATACAGGTTGGACAGCTAATGAAAGATGCATTGGTTATTAATGCAACCGCTGATTTAGATTTTTAAAATTTACGTTACTAGACATACATTGTGAGTTACAGCCAGACTAGTGCCGCAAAAAATGGCTGACAACTGCGTTTACATTTTTCCACATAAATACGGAATAAAATCATAAATAACTCTTACTTTTGGACGAGCTTCCATCAGTATCTTGGGCAATGTGTCCTTTGTCCAAAAGAATCGTTGCTTTGTTGTAAAACGACCTCCTCAACTTCAGAACTAGCAGCTAACGATAGCTACACGGCACACACATGCCCAAATCCTCAAACGCAATACTAAGGAAATTCAGAAAAATAGCAATATACTCGCATAAACTAATATAAATCGGTTTCAAATAACTTCGTTATGATGTTTCTAACACCTATATCGAATTAAATCACAGACGGATATATCTTTGATCAATAACGAGAGCTTTTGAGCATGCGATTCTGATGTCCTCCCTTGCGTCCTGGCGAGCGTCAAAAAGAAGGGTCATCTCACTCCATTCCCTTTTATAAACTCTGAGAAACACCTAGAGACACCATTCCACTTCTCATTGGTTACTGACATCCAGGGGAAGGCGGGTGCAGTTCATTTCGATCCATAGGGCATACACAGAGCTTAAAACTGATCCGAGATCAGAGACTATTTTTCAGAGCTTCGCATGTCCTGTCATGATTTTCGCTGTAGAAAGAGTTCTGGTTCACCCACAGACATAATTGAAACGGTTTTAGAAACTAGAGATTGTTTTCTATCCAATAGTAATAATAATATGCATATTGTACGAGCAAGAATTGAGTATGAGGCAGTTTAATTTGGAGACGATATTTTCCAAAGTGGAAACAGCACCCCCTGTATTGAGAAAAGGTTTAACCTGTGGTGAGTAATTCACAATTTTCGATTAACAAATAAAGTTTTAAATGTAAGATAGCTAAATAAAGAGCACAATTACTGATTATTATATTATTATTTGTGCCCTGGTCCTATAAGAACTCTTTGTCATTTCCCACAAGCAGGGTTGTAACAAAAAGTCACACTCATTCTTATGTTTAATAAATGTACCGTATAGTGTGTGTATGTGGCAGGCTTACAATAATGGAAAACTACATTTGAGAGTGTGCTGACCCTGGTTCTAGAGGGGTATGAGAGCTGGAGGTTGAATGTTTGAAGGGGTACGGGCTACAAAAAGTTTGGGAACCACTATGTTAGGGTATAACTAGGCCCTCAATGATATATGTAATATTTTGTCATACATAATAACAATTGAAGGCTAATAGGTTTATAGAGGGTTCTAGAAAGAACTGTCCCAAAATAAAAGGGTTCTCTGTTGAATCCTTCATAGACTGTTCTAGGGAGAACCTTCAGCTGATAAAATGGTTCTTGGTAGAACCATTTTATAGAGGGTTCAAGGCAGAAACATTCATACAGTGTTCTAGATAGTACCATAAAGAAGTGGTTCTTTAAAGAACCTTACATAGAGGGTTCTAGAAAGCATCCTCTGCAAAGGGTTCTACCCAACACCAAAAATAGTTACCTTATGGGGACAAACCGAAGAACCCTGTATGGTTCTACTTAGAATATTTTTTTTCTGAGTGTAAGTGATAGACTGTTAGACAGTTGACTGTATCTATGAGGACTGTCTCTGCAAAAAACAGATGTCAATATTAACTTTCTAAATTAGATCATCTAAAATTAGCATATGCCACTCAGTTATGTCCAGAAGGTGGTGTAACCTTGCCCAGCCACTGGAGGGCAGCATCATACCACTGTATTGAGGTAGCCAAATGCTATCTATCCATTTGCCTTTACTCTTGTTTCAGAACCATGGCACAGTATTTGTATCATCTAGCACATGTTCTATCTGTTTTGTATCGGTTGCATGCATGCGTGACTGTATGTGTGAATCTGACTCTGACTCTGTGTATGTGTGACAGTGCTGCAGACACGGCCGTGGCAGACATACCTCTGAACATCCTGTGTCTGCTGATGAAGGACCAATGGATCTGGCTGTGCACTGAGAACATCCAGAAGACCTTTAGACTGCTGTTTGGCACCTCCGTTGAGCGGTAGCACACCATAGCATACCATCATCTTCATAGAATAGAACAGAAAAGCAGACCGTACCCTTCCCTCACCATGGACTTCAACAGTAAAGAACAGTTTATCATCTGTTATATTGCTGTAGATGCACCTGTGGCCCTTTGCTCCATAGTACCAGGCAAACGTTTGGATCCATCTACTCAACATCTACTTCAAGAGAGCGAGAGTTGCACCCCTTCTGAAAAAACCTACACTCGATCCCTCCGATGTCAACAACTACAGACCAGTATCCCTTCTTTCTTTTCTCTCCAAAACTCTTGAACGTGCCGTCCTTGGCCAGCTCTCCTGCTATCTCTCTCAGAATGACCTTCTTGATCCAAATCAGTCAGGTTTCAAGACTAGTCATTCAACTGAGACTGCTCTTCTCTGTGTCACGGAGGCGCTCCGCACTGCTAAAGCTAACTCTCTCTCCTCTGCTCTCATCCTTCTAGACCTATCGGCTGCCTTTGATACTGTGAACCATCAGATCCTCCTCTCCACCCTCTCCGAGCTGGGCATCTCCGGCGCGGCCCACGCTTGGATTGCGTCCTACCTGACAGGTCGCTCCTACCAGGTGGCGTGGCGAGAATCTGTCTCCGCACCACGTGCTCTCACCACTGGTGTCCCCCAGGGCTCTGTTCTAGGCCCTCTCCTATTCTCGCTATACACCAAGTCACTTGGCTCTGTCATATCCTCACATGGTCTCTCCTATCATTGCTATGCAGACGACACACAATTAATCTTCTCCTTTCCCCCCTCTGATAACCAGGTGGTGAATCGCATCTCTGTATGTCTGGCAGACATATCAGTGTGGATGACGGATCACCACCTCAAGCTGAACCTCGGCAAGACGGAGCTGCTCTTCCTCCCGGGGAAGGACTGCCCGTTCCATGATCTCGCCATCACGGTTGACAACTCCATTGTGTCCTCCTCCCAGAGTGCTAAGAACCTTGGCGTGATCCTGGACAACACCCTGTCGTTCTCAACTAACATCAAGGCGGTGACCCGTTCCTGTAGGTTCATGCTCTACAATATTCACAGAGTACGACCCTGCCTCACGCAGGAAGCGGCGCAGGTCCTAATCCAGGCACTTGTCATCTCCCGTCTGGATTACTGCAACTCGCTGTTGGCTGGGCTCCCTGCCTGTGCCATTAAACCCCTACAACTCATCCAGAACGCCGCAGCCCGTCTGGTGTTCAACTTTCCCAAGTTCTCTCACGTCACCCCGCTCCTCCGCTCTCTCCACTGGCTTCCAGTTGAAGCTCGCATCCGCTACAAGACCATGGTGCTTGCCTACGGAGCTGTGAGGGGAACGGCACCTCCGTACCTTCAGGCTCTGATCAGGCCCTACACCCAAACAAGGGCACTGCGTTCATCCACCTCTGGCGTGCTCGCCTCCCTACCTCTGAGGAAGTACAGTTCCCGCTCAGCCCAGTCAAAACTGTTCGCTGCTCTGGCACCCCAATGGTGGAACAAACTCCCTCACGACGCCAGGTCAGCGGAGTCAATCACCACCTTCCGGAGACACCTGAAACCCCACCTCTTTAAGGAATACCTAGGATAGGATAAAGTAATCCTTCTAACCCCCCCCCTTAAAAGAGTTAGATGCACTATTGTAAAGTGGTTGTTCCACTGGATATCATAAGGTGAATGCACCAATTTGTAAGTCGCTCTGGATAAGAGCGTCTGCTAAATGACTTAAATGTAAATGTAAATGTAATACTCATTCAAGGGTTTTTCTTTATTTTTACTATTTTCTACATTGTAGAATAATAGTGACGACATCAAAACTATGAAATAACACATATGGAATCATGTAACCAAAAAAGTGTTAAACAAATCAAAATATATTTTACATTTGAGATTCTTCAAATACCCACCCTTTGCCTTGATGACAGCTTTGCACACTCTTGGCATTCTCTCAAACAGCTTCACCTGGAATGCTTTTCCAACAATCTTGAAGAAGTTCCCACATATGCTGAGCACTTGTTGGCTGCTTTTCCTTCACTCTGAGGTCCAATTCCTCACAAATCATCTAAACTGGGTTGAGGTCGGGTGATTGTGGAGGCCAGGTCATCTGATGCAGCACTTCACCACTCTCCTTATTGGTCAAACGGCCCTTACACAGCCTGGAGGTGTGTTGGGTCATTGTCCTGTTGAAAAACAAATTATAGGCCCACTAAGCGCAAACCAGATGGGATGGTGTATCGCTGTAGAATGCTGTGGTAGCCATGCTGGTTAAGTGTGCCTTGAATTCTAAATAAAATCACAGACAGTTGTCACCAGTAAAGCACCCCCACACCATCACACCTCCTCCTCCATGCTTCATGGTGGAAGCACACATGCGGCGATCATCCGTTCACTTACTTAGCATCTCACAAAGACACAGCGGTTGGAACCAAAACCTCACATTTGGACTCATCAGACCAAAGGACAGATTTCCACCGGTCTAATGTCCGTTGCTCGTTTTTCTTGGCCCAAGCAAGTCTCTTCTTATTGGTGTCCTTTAGTAGTGGTTTCTTTGCAGCAAATCAACCATGAAGGCCTGATTTACGCAGTCTCCTCTGAACAGTTGATGTTGAGATGTCTGTTACTTGAACTCTATGACGCATTAATTTGGTCTGCAATCTGAGGTGCAGTTAACTCTGAAGTTATCTTCCCCAGCAGCAGAGGAAACTCTGGGTCTTCCTTTCCTGTGGCTGTCCTCATAAGAGCCAATTTCATCATAGCGCTTGATGGGTTTTGCATCTGCACTTGAAGAAACTTTAAAAGTTCTTGACATTTTCCGAACTGACTGACCTTCACGTCTTAAATTAATGGACTGTTTCTTTTTGCTCGTTTGAGCTGTTATGTGTTATTTCATAATTTGATGTCTTCACTATTATTCTACAATGTAGAAAATAGTCAATATAAAGAGAACCCCTTGAATGAGTAGGTGTGTCCAAACTTTTGACCGGTACTGTATGTTATTCACATAATATGTACAGTTACGTGTAGTTATTACAAGGGCCATATAAAATATGAAGGACCACATCTGTCTAGGGAAGTCTTGATCCTGAGAGTGTAAAGTTGCTTCTATGGGGCTACCAGTCGCTTATCTTAGTAATTCAGTGCACTTTCCCCTTATAGTTCTCCTGTCATATCATCAACTTTACGCTGTCTGGAGCAATACTTCCCTAAAGAGATGTGGTCCTTCATACTTCATATGACCCTTGTAATAACTAAACATTTTGGTTAGAGTGTGGCAAGAAGATTTAACACTATTTGACCCATACAGCAATGTAGGTTAGCTAGTTGGCTAGGAGATGAGGTTGTGGTGAGGTTTCCTACCGCTCTATGGATCTTGACAGGTCCTCACTTTATTTGACTTTAAGCAGCAGAACATCCAGACATTGGCTTTTTTCTCTCCGTATTTCCAGGAATGGTTTGCTGAGGGATTAAGAGGGTTTATCAGCAGTCGAATAATGCTGTGTTTAAATTTCACTACAAAAACAACAGTTCTCTCCCTGTAATATGGATGTGATTTTAAATGTTTGGTTGAATAATTTTAAACAAAGGGTCCTTGGCTTGGACGCAAGCCTCTGTCTGTTCATTCAAAAGGGATCATTTGCCTCCGCAACTTGGTATGTTAAATGCTATGAAATGAAGTTTCATGTCAGGATGGGGAAAAAATTATTGATTGTTGAGCTTAGTTTAGTATAAGGCCTGATCACTGTTCATATAACTTTGGATTGATTGAGATATGTCAGGGAAAATACTAAATGTTTTAGGCCACAGTCGATAATAAGTATTACATGTACAGTGCATTCGGAAAGTATTCAGACCTCTTCCCCTTTTCCACATTTTGTTACGTTACATCCTTATCAATCTACACACAATACTCCATAATGACAAAGCGAAAACAGGTTTTTAGAAATGTTGTATTGTGTGTATTCACAAAAAAAAACTAAAATATCTGATTTACATACTGTAAGTATTTAGACCCTTTGCTATGAGAATCGAAATTTAGCTCAAGTGCATCCTTGTTAATCCAAGAATGGCGTAGCAGTCGGATGTGTCTTTGTCCTGTCTTGTCCCGTGTAAATAGTATTCGTATTTTTCGTATACATTTCGTATTTATTTTAATTTCCCTTTCCATCTAGGAACTGAATATACATTCCTACATTCCGCCTCACCCAATGTGGTACGGACCTGCTATTTTTTATATACTTTTGAACCGTAACCCCAATCAGAAGCTAGCCAGATAACTAGCTACTAGCTAGTAGTCAGTTAGCCACTGCTGCGGTCTTCGCCCTTAACTCGGACACAGCCAGCTTCAATACCGGGCCGATACCTGCCAGTCTGCAAGCGCGATATCAACCCAGAGCATATAGGACTGCTTTTTCTCTACCACATCACCGGATTCCTGACGCAAGCTCTGGACAATTACACCGTATTATCACAGCTAGCTAGCTGCAACCGAGTGGCTACTACTGGCTAACACCTCTGTCCCGAAGCAAGCACCAGTTAGCCTTGAGCTAGCCTCGAGCTAGGCCCATCTGCCGGCTAGCTGCAGCGCGATATCAACCCAGAGCATATAGGACTGCTTTTTCTCTACCACATCACCGGATTCCTGACGCAAGCTCTGGACAATTACACCGTATCATCACAGCTAGCTAGCTGCAACCGAGTGGCTACTACTGGCTAACACCTCTGTCCCGAAGCAAGCACCAGTTAGCCTTGAGCTAGCCTCGAGCTAGGCCCATCTGCCGGCTAGCTGCAAGCGCGATATCAACCCAGAGCATATAGGACTGCTTTTTCTCTACCACATCACCGGATTCCTGACGCAAGCTCTGGACAATTACACCGTATCATCACAGCTAGCTAGCTGCAACCGAGTGGCTACTACTGGCTAACACCACTGCCACGAAGCTAGCACCAGTTAGCAAACACTATTCTACAATTCACAACCTCTCTTTCGCCATCGCCATCTGGCTTGGATTCTCTGTCGACACAACCACGTCTGAGCAGACCACCCCCCGGGCTACTAACTTTACACGCCGCGTGCTAGCTTAGTGGAGGCCTCCTCTGCTCCATCTACGGCTGCCCCCTGGACACTATGATCACTTGGCTACATAGCTGATGCATGCTTGACTGTCCATTAATTCACGGTACTCCATTCTGTTTATTTGTGTCTTATCTGTCGGCTCTGTGCTTTAACTCAGGATCTGTGTGTAGTTAATCCGACCCTCTCTGCCTAGTCATCGCCATTTTTTTACCTGTTGTTGCTGTGTCAGACTAGCACCCTGTTATTGCTGCTGTTATCTTACCTGTTGTTTTAGCTAGCTCTCCCAATCAAGACCTGCAATCACTTTATGCCTTATTGTATGTCTCTCTCAAATATCAATATGCCTTGCATACTGTTGTTCAGGCTAGTTTTCATTGTCATTGTTTTGGTTTGCAATGGACCCTGTAGTTCCACTCTCCGTACCTCTGATACCCCCTTTGTCCCACCCCCCACACATGCGGTGACCTCACCCATTGAGACCAGCATGTCCAGAGATACAACCTCTCTTATCATCACCCAGTGCCTGGGCTTGCCTCCGCTGTACCCGCGCCCCTCCATACCCCTGTCTGCACATTATGCCCAGACTCTATTCTACCACGCCCATAAATCTGCTCCTTTTATTCTTTGTCCCCAACGCTCTAGGCGACCAGTTTTGATAGCCTTTAGCCGCACCCTCATCCTACTACTCCTCTGTTCCTCGGGTGATGTGGAGGTAAACCCAGGCCCTGCATGTCCCCAGTCACCCTCATTTGTTGACTTCTGCGATCGAAAAAGCCTTGGCCTCATGCATGTCAACATCAGAAGCCTCCTCCCTAAGTTTGCCTTACTCACCGCTTTAGCACACTCTGCCAATCCTGATGTCCTTGCCGTGTCCGAATCCTGGCTTAGGAAGGCCACCAAAAATTCTGAGATTTCCATACCCAACTATAACACTTTCCGTCAAGATAGAACTGCCAAAGGGGGAGGAGTTGCAATCTACTGCAGAGATAGCCTGCAAAGTTCTGTCATACTTTCCAGGTCTATGCCCAAACAGTTCGAACTTCTAATTTTAAAAATTAATCTCTCCAGAAATAAGTCTCTCACTGTTGCCGCCTGCTACCGACCCCCCTCAGCTCCCAGCTGTGCCCTGGACACCATCTGTGAATTGATCGCTCCCCATCTAGCTTCAGAGTTTGTTCTGTTAGGTGACCTAAACTGGGATATGCTTAACACCCCGGCAGTCCTACAATCCAAGCTTGATGCCCTCAATCTCACACAAATCATCAAGGAACCCACCAGGTACAACCCTAAATCCGTAAACATGGGCACCCTAATAGACATTATCCTGACCAACCTGCCCTCCAAATACACCTCTGCTGTCTTCAATCAAGATCTCAGCGATCACTGCCTCATTGCCTGTATCCGCCACGGGTCTGCGGTCAAACGACCACCCCTCATCACTGTCAAACGCTCCCTAAAACACTTCTGCGAGCAGGCCTTTCTAATCGACCTGGCCCGGGTACCCTGGAAGGATATTGACCTCATCCCGTCAGTTGAGGATGCCTGGTCATTCTTTAAATGTTACTTCCTCACCATATTAGACAAGCATGCTCCGTTCAAAAAATGCAGAACCAAGAACAGATATAGCCCTTGGTTCACTCCAGACCTGACTGCCCTCGACCAGCACAAAAACATCCTGTGGCGAACTGCAATAGCATCGAAGAGCCCCCGCGATATGCAACTGTTCAGGGAAGTCAGGAACCAATACACGCAGTCAGTCAGGAAAGCAAAGGCCAGCTTTTTCAAGCAGAAATTCGCATCCTGTAGCTCTAACTCCAAAAAGTTCTGGGATACTGTAAAGTCCATGGAGAACAAGAGCACCTCCTCCCAGCTGCCCACTGCACTGAGGCTAGGTAACACGGTCACCACCGATAAATCCGTGATAATCGAAGACTTCAACAAGCATTTCTCAATGGCTGGCCATGCCTTCTTCCTGGCGACTCCAACCTTGGCCAACAGCCCCGCCCCCCCCGCTGCTACTCGCCCAAGCCTCCCCAGCTTCTCCTTTACCCAAATCCAGATAGCAGATGTTCTGAAAGAGCTGGAAAACCTGGACCCATACAAATCAGCTGGGCTTGACAATCTGGACCCCCTATTTCTGAAACTGTCCGCCGCCATTGTCGCACCCCCTATTACCAGCCTGTTCAACCTCTCCTTCGTATCATCTGAGATCCCCAAGGATTGGAAAGCTGCCGCGGTCATCCCCCTCTTCAAAGGGGGAGACACCCTGGACCCAAACTGTTACAGACCTATATCCATCCTGCCCTGCCTATCTAAGGTCTTCGAAAGCCAAGTCAACAAACAGATCACTGACCATCTCGAATCCCACCGTACCTTCTCCGCTGTGCAATCCGGTTTCCGAGCCGGTCACGGATGCACCTCAGCCACGCTCAAGGTACTAAACGACATCATAACCGCCATCGATAAAAGACATTACTGTGCAGCCGTCTTCATCGACCTGGCCAAGGCTTTCGACTCTGTCAATCACCATATTCTTATCGGCAGACTCAGTAGCCTCGGTTTTTCTAATGACTGCCTTGCCTGGTTCACCAACTACTTTGCAGACAGAGTTCAGTGTGTCAAATCGGAGGGCATGTTGTCCGGTCCTCTGGCAGTCTCTATGGGGGTACCACAGGGTTCAATTCTCGGGCCGACTCTTTTCTCTGTATACATCAATGATGTTGCTCTTGCTGCGGGCGATTCCCTGATCCACCTCTACGCAGACGACACCATTCTATATACTTCCGGCCCTTCCTTGGACACTGTGCTATCTAACCTCCAAACGAGCTTCAATGCCACACAACACTCCTTCCGTGGCCTCCAACTGCTCTTAAACGCTAGTAAAACCAAATGCATGCTTTTCAACCGTTCGCTGCCTGCACCCGCACGCCCGACTAGCATCACCACCCTGGACGGTTCCGACCTAGAATATGTGGACATCTATAAGTACCTAGGTGTCTGGCTAGACTGCAAACTCTCCTTCCAGACTCATATCAAACATCTCCAATCCAAAATCAAATCAAGAATCGGCTTTCTATTCCGCAACAAAGCCTCCTTCACTCACGCCGCCAAACTTACCCTAGTAAAACTGACTATCCTGCCGATCCTCGACTTCGGCGATGTCATCTACAAAATAGCTTCCAACACTCTACTCAGCAAACTGGATGCAGTTTATCACAGTGCCATTCGTTTTGTTACTAAAGCACCTTATACGACCCACCACTGCGACCTGTATGCCCTAGTCGGCTGGCCCTCGCTACATGTTCGTCGTCAGACCCACTGGCTCCAGGTCATCTACAAGGCTATGCTAGGTAAAGTGCCGCCTTATCTCAGTTCACTGGTCACGATGGCTACACCCACCCGCAGCACGCGCTCCAGCAGGTGTATCTCACTGATCATCCCTAAAGCTAAAACCTCATTTGGACGCCTTTCCTTCCAGTTCTCTGCTGCCTGCGACTGGAACGAATTGCAAAAATCTCTGAAGTTGGAGACTTTTATCTCCCTCAACAACTTTAAAAATCTGCTATCCGAGCAGCTAACCGATCGCTGCAGCTGTACATAGTCCATCTGTAAACTACCCACCCAATTTACCTACCTCACCCCCCATACTGCTTTTATTTATTTACTTTTCTGCTCTTTTGCACACCAGTACCAATATCTCTTCTTGCACATGATTATCTGATGATTTATCACTCCAGTGTTAATCTGCTAAATTGTAATTATTCGATTTATTGCCTACCTCATGCCTTTTGCACACATTGTATATAGATTCTCTTTTTTTCTACCATGTTATTGACTTGTTTATTGTTTACTCCATGTGTAACTCTGTGTTGTCTGTTCACACTGCTATGCTTTATCTTGGCCAGGTCGCAGTTGCAAATGAGAACTTGTTCTCAACTAGCCTACCTGGTTAAATAAAGGTGAAATAAAAAAAAATAAAAAAATCCTGTTTCCATTGATCATCCTTGATGTTTCTACAACTTGATTGGAGTCCATCGTGGTAAATTCAATTAATTGGACTTGATTTGGAAAGGCACAGATCTGGGGAAGGGTACCAAAATATTTCTGAAGCATTGAAGGTCCCCAAGAACACAGTGGCCTCCATCATTCTTAAATGGAACAATTTGGAACACCCAAGTCCCTTCCTAGAGCTGGCCACCCGGCCAAACTGAGCAATCGGGGAGAAAGGCCTTGGTCAGGGAGGTGACCAAGAACCTGATTATCACTCTGACAGAGCTCCAGAGTTCTTCTGTGGAGATGGTTGTCCTTCTGGAAGGTTCTCCCACCTCTGCAGCACCAGCAATCAGGCCATTATGGTAGAGTAGCCAGACGGGAGCCACTTCTCAGTAAAAGGCACGACAGCCATCCCTACGGTGAAGCATGGTGGTGGCAGCATCATGCTGTGGGGATGTTTTTCAGCATTAACTTCTCTGCGCTACGGATCCCTTTAGCGGGATCATTTTCCTAAACAACCGCTGAATTGCAGGGCGCAAAATATTACAAAAAATATTTATAATCATGCAATCACAAGTGAAATATACCAAAACACAGCTTAGCTTGTTGTTAATCCACCTATCGTGTCAGATTTTGAAAATATGCTTTGCAGCGAAAGCAATCCAAGCTTTTGTGAGTGTATCAATCAATGCTACAACAGCTAGCCCCAAATTAGCATGGTCAGAAAAGCAATAAAATTAATCGCTTACCTTTGATAATCTTCGGATGTTTGCACTCACGAGACTCCCAGTTACACAACAATTATTTATTTTTTTCGATAAATATTACTTTTATAACAAAAAAACGCCATTTGGGTTGCGCGTTATGTTCAGAAAACCAAAGCCTCGTTCCGTTCGACGAAAATTCCAAAAAGTATCCGTAATGTTCGTAGAAACATGTCAAATGTTTTTTATAATCAATCCTCAGGTTGTTTTTAACAAACATAATCGATAATATTTCAACCGGACCGTAACCTATTCAATAAAAGAGAGAAAGAAAATGAAGAGCTACCCATCGATAATATTTCAACCGGACGGTAACCTATTCAATACTACAGAGAAAGAAATTGTCGAGCTACATCTCTCGCGCGCAGGAACTAATCAAAGGACACCTGATTCCTTTTCCAAGGGCTTCCTCAGGCTGTGACCAGGCTTTAGACATAGTTTCAGGCTTTTATTTTGAAAAATTTGCGAGATTTTCTAAACTAGTCAGGTGTCCTCTGATTAGTGGTAGGCTGGTCTAGTTTGGGACTGCCCACGTTCCCGAAAGATTGTGGTCCTGTGGTCCTATCTTGTCTCTGTTCAGTCTCGCCCCAGACGCTTGTCCGTACAAGTCAGTCCTGTCCAGGATCCTGTTGACGGAAAAAAGGTCGGTACATAAAATGTTCACGTCGTCCATGTAAAAACAGCACTTGGCGGTCATCCCCCCACTCCCGGGATACCCACCCCACTGATCCGTTGGTGCCTTCGCAAGACCTGTACCAGTGGTTCAATGCAGGCCACAAACAGCAGAGGAGATAAAGGGCAGCCCTGATGGACGCGGCAGTGTACTCAGACTGCTTTTGACAAATGCCCATTTACAAGGATGGATTTTGCTGGTGATATCCCCATACAGCAGTCCCACCCAAGCTAAGAACCTGTCCGGTAAGCTCATTTTTTGCAGTACCTTGAAGAGGTACTGGTACGAGACCCGATCAAAGGCTTTTTTCAAAATCTAAATTTAGGACTACAAGCCGCATGTCTCTCGCATTACAGATGGCATCTCTGATCAGTACCAGGCTGTCCGCGATCTTCCTTCTGGGGATGGCACAGGTTTTGTCCGGGTGGATCACCTCCCCTAAAACAGAAGACATTCTGAGTGTCAAAACCTTGGTAAAAAGTTGACAATCCAAATTTAAAAGGGTAATCGGTCTCCAGTTCTTCAGATCAGTCCTGTCATTTTTTTGTGTAAGAGTCACGATCCCTACTCTGTCAGGTAGTCTGTCAAGGTGTTCAAAGTCAGTAAAAACAGTCAGACGTTCGTCGGCTAAAACATCCCAAATGGTCAGATAAAACTCCAAGGGGAGGCCATCCTCCCCCAGTGACTTACCCCTCTTAAAATGTTTCAGTCCTTGGTCGATTTCTGTCCCCGTCATGTCTTTTGTCAGGTCGTCTGTGTTGGGTATGGTCCTGTCGATGTATGTTAAAACGTCCCCCATTGTTTCCTCACACACATCCTTTACTCCAAACAGTTCCCCATAAAAATCCTTGACCACTTCCTTTATTCCTTCTGTATCTGTTTTTAAACCCCCATCTTTGTTTTTTTAAACCTGTCATTGTTCTACCTTTACTATTTTCTTAAAGTACCTTGTGCACTTCTCCCCTTCTTCTAATTCCCAGTCCTTACTTCTTAAAATAACCCCCTTATTTTCCTGTTCCGCTAAAAATGCCATTTCCCTTTTTTACTTCTTTAATTTCATGGTTAAAATACATTTCCAGTCGCCTCTACAGTCCCACCATGCGTCTGTCTATCTTTTCCTTTGCTTTTCTTCTTTCCTATCTCTCTAAAGAAGGTCCTCGTCCTACCCTTCACCATTTCCCACCACTGTGCTTGTGTGTCAAAGAAGTCCTGTAGCGTTTGCCACTGGCTGAACTGCTCCCTGTACTGACTAACTACTCTATCATCTTCTAAAAGGGAGCAGTTCACTTTCCAGGGCCCTCTTCCCACAGTCACTCCCGAAGGTAGTGAAAGGGTGCACGTCAGCATTACGTGATCTGAGAAGAAAGCAGGGCTATTCTAGCATCAGTTGGGGGACAGTCACGGATAAACAGTCAATGCGAGAGGCTCTGGTGCCGTCACCACTGGTCCAGGTGAAGCCCTCCTCTCTTGGATGCAGGGTTTTAAAACAGTCAGTCAGTTTAAAATCCCTGCACAACCCTTGCAATAAAACACTTGACCTATCCACCTTAAAATCCTCTCCCGCCCCTCTCCTGTCTGCTCTACTTAAAACACAGTTGACATCCCACCCACCACTAGAGGATCCCTCCCTAGCATGTGGGACTGCAGGTCTTTTAAAATTGGGCACCGGTCGTGTTTATCATTAAAACCATACACATTTAGCACATTAAAATCCCTCCCCATAAAAGTGCTATTGGCACAAAGAGCGCGCCCACTAACCACCACTGTGCTCCCCCTCACCACTACCTGTGGGGTCTTGATTAAAATGGCAACACCGTCATTCTTGTTAAAATTGGAACCACTCCAAATGGAGGGCCCGTGCTGCCAGTTATCCTCCCATTTACTGTAAAAGATAAAAATGGTAGACCACACTCCTGTAATAAAAACACATCTGAATTAAACCTCTCTAAAAAAGATAAAACCGATTGTGCTCTTATTTCTGTTTTTACACTCCTAACATTTATAGTGGTGATTTTAAAAGCCTTAAAAGTGTGAGTAAAACAGTGCTAAAAGAAAATAAGGCATTTGAACAGTTAAAAAGGGGTTACTTTTCCGGGACTTTCTCTCTCTCCCTCCGGGGCAAGGGGGATGGCAGGGAGAGGAGGTTAAAACTGGACTTAAAAAAGAGATTTGGTTGGGAGTTGGTGGGGAAGGTTCTAGGTTCTTCCTCTCCCTGGGAGCTCTCCCATTCCACTTTGCACTTTTTCCCCTCACCCTGTTCGGGGTCAGAGAGCTCCTCAGCATTTATTTTTCGTGGGGGGAGGTGTCCATCCAGAATCTCCTCCCCTTCTCCCATATCTCCTGACACCGTCTCCATAGTTCTTTCCCACACCGTCTCCATACTGTCTGACCCACTTGGGGAGCTCTCACTCGAGCCACCTCCAGAGCCGTCTTTCTTTGCGCTTTCTCCGTCAGGGGTCACCTCAGTCTGGGGCAGGGGGGTTGGGGTGGGGAGGGTTTTGTCCTCTCCTCCCACTTCTTCAACCACCGCACCTTCCGCACCTTCCACTACCACCTCCTGTACCACTGCGGCCCTTGCCACCTCCGCCACTACCACCATCTCCTCCTCTACCACTGCCGCCACCATGGCAACTGCCGCTTATTCTCCCTGGCGCCCGGAAGTCCGGTCTGCCACCGCAGCCTCCCTCCTGCCAGCCCTGACCTTATTGGCCCAGGCGGAGGGGCAGCCGCGGATGAGGTGGGACCACTCGCCACAGAGGTTGCACGACCTTCCGTTCGTGCACTCCTCGTAGCAGTGGCCCATCTCCCGGCACTTCATGCAGACCACCTTTTCACAGGCGTCTGCTAGGTAGCCATGTTCACCACACTTACGGTACAGCTTGGGGCCCCTTCAAGTTGCAGTACCTGCCCAGCCATACTGCAACGTCCTCCGGCTGTACGGTTTCATTGTACATACGGATAATAAGGGTTTTAATGCTATTATCCGTCAGCTTGGTCACCTCAAACATAGCTGGCAGTGACTCCTGGGTGTTCAGGGCATTCTGGAGTTTCCCCCAGAACTCCCTCAGGAAGCTGGCACAGGCAAAACTGCCATCGAAGCCTTTCCCATAGGGGAGGGCTAGGATGCAGTTTACACTGCCATCGAAGCCTTTCCCATAGGGGAGGGCTAGGATGCAGTTTACCTGTGCAGGTTTGAAACCGAGCTCTTTCTGGAGGAATTTTCTGGAGAAATCCAATCGGGATAACTCCATTATTTTTCATCCCTTCTCCTTTAAGAGGAGGCGCACTGCATTGTGCCTCCTCATTCCAGCCTGTTCTGCTGACAAAATGGAGGGCCACTCCCTTTAAAACCCAACACCAGTGAAAAGGGGGAGGGGAAAGAAAATGGGGTTGTGGAAGGGGGAGGGGAGGAGTGTAGGCTACCGAGGAAGCTAGCAGGCTCAGCTAAGCTACTTTATTACCATATGTAATCAGCAATGTAATATTCAAGGAAAGGGGAATTTGCAGTGAACAAACTTAACATGATGATCAGGAATGACATTTACTCTCACTGGTGGCCAAAAATAACTAACTGAAAGCCACACCTCCAATCTTATGATAGGCTTCCGCTGCTATAATATGTTAGTAAAAAGGTGAAAAATGTAACACTTCCAATCACAAAAACGTTTGAACCTGTTCCTCGAGGAACCTTTTTGAACTGAAAAAGTTCCCTCACAGTGGCAATCTTTTGAACCCAATATTTTTCAAGGCACCTTTACTTCACTGACCACATCGCTCGCATCGCATGCACGAGCGTTGCAAAATAAATTTAGAAATCCATGTTATTCAATTATTGCACCCACACTCGCGCTGCAAGTCCTGTCTTTCCCATCTCCTCATTGGTTTGTAGAAGCAGATACCCACGTGTCATCACCTCATTGGTTATACCCACGTGGGTGACTGAAGACGAACGAGGTCAGTGGCGATAATGCACCTAATTTATGAAAGTTGCCAATCGCAATATGAAGTCAAGAGAAGAAAAAGCCTGGAAGGAAGAGAGAGAGCTAGAAACGAGTCGGTTGACCGTTTTATGTGTGGATTAATTGTCAGAGTAGAGGACCTTGGACATTTCAGGTAAAATAACAACTCAATGTTTATATCCCAGGACAAGTTAGCTAGCAAGTGCAAGCTAGCTAGCTAAATTGCCATACAAGTTAAATGTTTTTCGACCTGTCCCCAAATTAATGTAATTGGTTCAAAGTTTGTTTTGATATTTTAAACTGCGTGTCGTGATCGCGTTTGGTGTAGGGGGACAAAATACATTCATGCACGATGGCGCACAAGCGCAGCCGGTTTGGGTTCAGTGTAGAGTGTAGCCACTTTGCAAGAATCACAGTGATTCTTGGCAATTTCTTTTCTGTGAATTTACTATTGAGAGGCCGCATCTGGGCAGTATCTCAATATCCAGCTACGGATTGACGTCGAGGTCTGGGGAACACTGGACATTTTCAGTAAAATGGGAAGAGGTAGAAGTATGCACCATGTATGAACTAAACCCCAGCCGTTTTACAAGGAGTCTTGTTTTACACGCCAAGACTGTATCTGGCCAGACATACTGAATCAACAGCCTGACACGTTCAAATATTTAGAAATGCAGTAAGCTCCAGTTCACATGTGAAGACATTTACATAGATATTAGACCTAAAATGACTTGGGCACCCCTTATATTGGAGAGGGAGGGACAGGGACGTTGATAATATCTGTCAACGAAGGTAGTCAGTCAGACTCCATTAGAATGCGGTGGTGCTTTGCTACTTGATGATGAAAATTAAGATGATTATGAAGATGATGATAAAGACGAAGATTATAATGATTGCGTTTAAGGATGAAGGATGCCTAAAAAACATTTCAGTATGACCTTTAACCTCAAGTCTGAAACTAATGTAAACCTGCAATGTAAAATGCAGCTCGTAGTTCTTGTTCACTATTATGTAATATCAGCACCCAGAACCAAATCTTGTGGGCACGCTGGTCTGGCCAGCTACGTCTGTCATGAGAGATGAACCATTAGGAAATGACTGTGAACACAAGACTATACTCCATCTCATGTAGTTGGGAAACGTTGCATGTTGTTCCAACTTTACGGGTTATCCCTCTCCTTCCGCCCCTTGAATTATAAGTCCCTAAACTGCGATTCTTGGTTCTGGTCTGAGAACAGTGTTGGGCTCAGTGTGGAGACTTTCCCTGGATGCCGCAGTCAGGAGACTGTTCTGCACAGGATACTGTGTGTGTGTGTGTGTGTGTATCTGTGTCTCAGCAAGTGCTTAATCCAAGTCCTCCAGCACCGTTCACAATTCGACATGTATCTATTTTTATTGTTTATTTGGCATGGTGGCCATGGAATGTTTTTAAAGCAGCAGAGCTATTACTCAATGGTGCTGGTCCATTTTATTACTGTGGAGCTTTTCAGCAATGAGTACACACTGTACTGTGCCTAAATGGAACAAGAACAAGACCGGACAAGGCCAGTGCACGCTCCCTAGTCCTCCTCCTCTTCCTTCTCCTCCCCCAACTATTTTAATTGGCGAGGGAATACGTACTCGAACCAGAGCGATGTTTGTGAAGGCAATCAGAAAGAATGGTGCAAGGTTTTGGTGAATATGCAGTACGATGAAGATTTAATTAGTATGGAATATGACCTCTCCCGCCTTCACTCTCTCATACTACCCCACCGCCACCCATGATAGTAAACACTCAACAGATGAAGTCAGGCTCCCTGTAAACATTGTGGTTCTGTGTAAATAGCATTATGTTCCCAAAACAGTGCCTGGGCAAGAAACCTAACCCCTAGAGGGGTTAATATTAGAGGTAATTCTGTGGACAGGTTAATATTAGCAGTGATTGCGGTATGCACTCTCACCCGTAAACTGTCAATGACATGAAGTCACCAGTTAATGTGGATGGTATTAAAATGTACACGTATCATCTCTCCATCCAAAATGTGAGGCAGTGGAGGAAGGCTACAGTGACCTCTCTCTCGCTCTAATTCTCTATTTGAGTCTCTTTCTCTACATCACCACTTACTTGGCTGAATGATGGTATTGGTGCCTTGGCCCAGTTCATACAGAGGGCATGGTGGTGAGGTTCTCTGACCTAAAATAGTAGCAGTCTGTCCACTTGTTTGTGTCCCTCTGTGGCTTGGCCTGTCTGTCTGTGTGTGTGTGTAACAGAGCAGTGTGGTCCTGTCCTGATGACTACTTTTGAGCTGATATCCTGTGTTAGTAACGCCCAGCCCGTTTCTCAGTAAGTCAGAGATTCCTGAATGTTTTAATCAGTTTGAGGAAGGTTCCTGTGACCCAGGCAGCCCAGGCTTGGAGTGTCAGTATGCTGACGGGAGAGCTGAGGCCTGTTAGCTGGGCTAGAAGCTAGACTATGGCTATGTGTAAAATAACACCCTTTTCCCCATCAGGCTTTTGACAAAACTATTTACACTGACAAAAAAGAAAGGTTCTTAAATGGTCCTTCCTCAACTCTTAAGGTTCATTGGAGAACTCTTGCCTGATAAAGAACCTTTGAGTTAAGTGTGGGGTTTTTGATGTAGCATCTACGGTTCTTCAGAATTCTACAATGTTGTATGGAAGCATGCAGATGTGTCCCTTTCATAGCACACACCAAATTGGCCAATGTAACATTTTCTAGTGTTGATTCAAGAACTAAATGAAAACTAAAGAGTTAAATGAACACTCAGTGGTGGTAATAACTAGAGTTGAACCAAAACCACAGCCATCATCATATTTCCCAGCATGCTCTATTGGAGGTTATATAATTGTGTGTTTAAATATCTACACTACCGGTCAAACTTTTAGAACACCTACTCATTCAAGGGTTTTTCTTTATTTTTACTATTTTCTACATTGTAGAATAATAGTGAAGACATCACAACTCTGAAATAACACATATGGAATCACGTAGTAACCAAACAAGTGTTAAACAAATCAAAATATATTTTATATTTGAGATTCTTCAAATAGCCACCCTTTGCCTTGATGACATCTTTGCACACTCTTGGCATTCTCTCAACCAGCTTCATGAGTTAGTCACCTGGAATGCATTTCAATTAACAGGTGTGCCTTCTTAAAAGTTAATTTGTGGAATTTCTTTCCTTAATGAGTTTGAGCCAATTAGTTGTGTTGTGACAAGGTAGGGGGGTATACAGAAGAGGGCCCTATTTGGTAAAAGACCAAGTCCATATTATGGCAAGAACCGCTCCAATAAGCAAAGAAAAATGACAGTCCATCATTAATTGTTGCCAAAGGTGGCTCTACAAACTATTGACTTTTGAGGGCTGAATAGTTACGCACGCTGAAGTTTTCAGTTTTTTTCTCTTATTTCTTGTTTGTTTCACAATAAAAAATATTTTACATCTTCAAAGTGGTAGGCATGTTGTGTAAATCAAATGATATAAACTCCCAAAAGCTGAATTTTAATTCCAGGTTGTAAGGCAACAGAATAGGAAAAATGCCAAGGGGGATGAATACTTTTGCATGCCACTAATTCATTTCAAATTCCTTATATTAAGCAAACCAGATGACATATTATTTTATTTACGGATAGCCAGAGGCACACTCCAACACTCAGACATCATTTACAAACAAAGCATTTGTGTTTAGTGAGTCCACCAATACATTCTGTTATTTAGGAATGTAGTGAAGTAAAAGTTGCCAAAGATAGATATAAACAGTAAAGTCAAGTACAGATTTCCAAAAAAACGACTTAAGTAGTACTTTAATGTATTTTTACTGCTTATTGCACCGTTACTGAAATTGTTGTTCCAGTACAGATGTTTAAGGTAGTCTCATAGCTTGGCCTTCCCAACCCTAGCAGTCATTCTGAATGCAGGTTGGGGGTGAATAAAAATTAAAAATGACATATCTGGCTGGAATCTAATAGGAATTACACATCACTTTGCAAGCCAGCATAATGGGATTTGCAGGCTTGATGTGTTGTATTGAATAATTTAATTTGAATGACTTGATCTCAATTGATGAAGGCCATGTGGACTGAAAATGGATGAATGCAAAAAACATGTTTTTCTCACTAGAAAACCCAGTCATGGTTGGTACTAGTAACTCTAAAATTCACTCGAAAGGCTCCCTGAGAAATATGCAAAGAATCTTCTTTGAGAGTCTTCAGAGACTCTAAAATGGTTCACTCTCATGAACCTTATTTGGTTCCAACTTGCACCTTTTATTTTAATAGTGTAGGCTATAGTGAATAGGGGGGCATTTTTGGATATAGCCTACAGTATGTATGTCTGCCTTGCCTGGAAGCAGGACACCAGTGTTTGTTCATTACACACTGACGTGCTGAGCAGGTGTTTTATTGTATTGTCTGGCAGTAACAACTGTGCTGGAGTCTCAATAAAGCAAATAGGAGAAAGAAGAGCTCTACATTGGTTTTGCCCATGCTAGAATAGCTCTGTTATTCTACTCTTGATGGCATAATCTGAATACACTGGTACCTGCACAAAGAATGGCAGGCCTGATGGTGGAAGGTGTATAAAAAAACTTTTTTTCATAAATGAAATGATTGGAGACTTCAAACCCCTGTCCTAGTCAGCAAGGGGCAGAGAAAGACAGTCTAACCTCAGATGACCCGGCAAGGAACTGTATCTCTGCCAGCGGTAGTAATATGGATGGATCACACCGTAAAGCTGTTTGGAGATCATCTCTGGAAAATCTTTATGACACGATCCCACGTAAATGATGTGTAAAACCTGAAAAGATTTGTTTGAAGTTGTGTGGTTGTGTGTACTGTATGAGTGTTTTATTAGATACTTTTGGGATGGGAAGGAGGAGAGGTTTGAGGAGCTGTTGTTGTAACAGCTGTATGTTACAGACCAAGGTTATTATAAGTAAACTAAAACTAATCATGAAAAAACGATTCCGTGAACTGAAATGAAACAATTAACACATCCATTTGAAAAACTAAAACTAGAACTAGAACTATTATCTTTTTTTAAACAAAAAACGAATAGAAATTAAAAGAATACGAAAACCCAACACTATAATAACTTTGTTACAGACTGCCGTCTGCAATACTAGCACTGGGATCCATAACGCTAACAGGCAACATACCTGTAGAAGCATGGTCACAGAACATTGTGGATTCAGAGTTGCTGAATGAAATTACTTGATATTGAATGGCATATAAGGCATTACCCTTGCAAATTGAATTGCTTTTGTGTCAACATTTCCCTCATAAGCCTAGTCCAAGCCATGACAAAATAGATACATATTTGTGGCACCATTGCACTGGCTTCTGTGACTGGATATGAAATGAGAGACCAGGCCATTGTATCTGGGCGTGAGAGGAGCAGGTGGTTTGGGTCGGCCTGGGGTTGGGTTGGGTTCATAATTCTAACACACAGGGCAGGGCTCCATTTGATTCGTTCTTACATCTGGCCCCTGCGTCATCACCGGGGCAACTTTGTGGAGCCCAAGGGCATTGCACACAATGGGCTGGCCCACAGGTGGCTTGGACTTTTCAAGGTATTTTCCACAGACAGGCTGCCTGGGCTGTGTCTCTCTATCTGCCAAACTCCTTTCCCTAGTGTGAGCAGTCTGTCCAGTTCTTACATGCCAAAAAAACGGAAAATTGGGCCAGGGGCCAGGTTTCATCTTCAGACTAAGCCAGACCACAGTGCTCCTGGGAAAAGTCCTGACTGTCCTGTGATTTGGAACAGTGAGCTGCTGAGCTGTGCCTATTCACACAACCAGTGGGAGGGAGGCAGGGGAGAGATGAGACAGATGGCACAGAGACAATAACATAGACTGCAGGATGACTACTACTACCAGTATATCTCACCCACAGTCTGTACAGTGTTATCAGACAGAGGCAATGACAAAACACTTTTACCAGTGCCAATGGATGGGTGGAATCTTCTGGTACTCATCCTGGCTGCAGACCGCCTTAGGCTGGAGTTACATGAAGGAACTGTCACACAATTTTAGTTGCAGTTGCAAGTGACATAATTTCAAGCAACTGATACATGAAGCAACTCAAACACAATTGAAATTGTATGCAACAGCCAATCAAATTGATCTGCTTTTGTTTTGTCATATCATTCCATATGGTTTGAGAATTCTAAACTCACATGTCATCTTGCATTACATTGTGATTTCACAAATGATTTGTTTATCCAACTGTTTGGTTATTGTATAAGGTTCAATTTAGACAAAATGCTGGCTGTACATTTTAGCTAGCTATCCTAAATTAAATTGCTAGCACCGTTTTATCCAGCTATGTAGATAGCAACGAGCTAACAACAAACTAACTAACTAAGCAAGCTTGCTAGCTAGTGCCGTTCCTGCTGAACAATATCAGTTGAAACTGGTCAGAGAGGGTTCACTTAAGTGTTCAATTAAAAATGACATTTATTGACTGCCAAAGCATGTAAATAAACCTTTAATAGCCCGGAATCCAATTTTTATTATACAGCTCCTGTTTGGCAAATGTCTCTTCTGTCTACCTTGATCACGGTTCCTGCAGCACTGACAGCTGTGTTGACATAACAACGGGGTCAGAGTTCTGAACCTTCGAATGGATCGTGAGATAAAAGCATTTGTTTTGATTGGCTGTTGCTTGCAACTGGATGCAACCAAGTTGCAGATGAGTTGCTTATTAGAACTCAGTTGAACTCAGTTGCAAGCTACCAAAGATGTGTGAAAGTTGCTTTGTGTAACTGCAGCCTTACACCCACAGCAACTTGAATCACATAGCTGTGTTATCAGAGAGATACACACTGACTTTATTGTGAACATCTTTACCTGTATGGCCAAATGGATGTGCACTGTAAAGAGTTGGTGGCAGCTCAGGTGCCACTAGTTTTAGGGTTACAAATAAGTAAATCTTAACAGTGTAATGAAAAGTATTTCTGTTGACAAATTGAAAGTGTGGTGTAAAGAACAGCATCTGAAAGATAATGTTATGTGTTGCTAGGCAGCATATCCTAACATTATGAAGCATAATGGAAAATCCAATATTGAGAGAGTATTTTAAGGAATATTTTCTTATCTGAAAGTGAGTAGACTTTACATCACATTTAATTATTGCCTTCTATTCAGTTGGCTGATATACAGTATGAGGTTTGAATCAAAATGTGTGACGGGGATATTTATTCTCAGACCGCTATTTGTAAAGACAACTTAAAAACATACTTACAGTGCCTTCAGAAAGTATTCATACTTGACTTATTACACTTTTTTGTGTTACAGCTTGAATAAAAAAATGATCAAATATAATTTCTCACCCATCTACACACAATACCCCATAACATTTTCTGCAAATTTATCAGAAATGAAATGCATCAATATCTAATTTACGTAACTATTCACACACCTGAGTCAACACTTTGTAGAAGCACGTTTTGGCGGCGATTACAGCTTTGAGTCATCTTGGGGTATGTCTGTATAAGCTTTCCACATCTGGATTTGGAGATTTTCTTCCATTCTTCCTTGCAGGTTTTCTCAAGCTCTGTTAAGTTCAATGGGGAGCAGCGGTGAACACCAATCTTCAAGTCTTTCCACAGATTTTCTTTGGGATTCAAGTCTGGGATTTGGCTGGTCCACTCATGGACTTTCATATTCTTGTTCTGAAGCCATTCCAGCATTGCCTTGGCTGTGTGCATAGGGTCATTGCCATAGCGGGTTTACTAACGCATTAGTTCTATTAGCTATGCTGACTATGACGTTACCTTAGCTCACGTGGTGACAACGATGTAGAGGTTTGGCTTGGAAAGGTTTTTTCACCTGATCACTTACAGCTGATTTGTTGTGCATTGAAGTCCACAAACGAAGGGACGAGAAGGAAAAGAACGTGGCTGTTATGAGAGTGAACTCTGTTTACATGTGATTAGGGGTTTATTAATTCTGACGATTCTGTTGAAAAACGTATTTTAAACGGGAGCAAACAAAACAAAACTGGATAAACATACCTGAATTTTTCCAATAGAAACTCTCGTTTGCAGCTGTTGGACTAATGACTACACCCTATATCAGCTAGATGCAGGCAAGAGTGTGCAAGGCGGTATTGAATGTCACTCTCTGTCACCTCAAATTTGCCTCTCGACCTGTGTGCACCTACTTTGTAAACTTGTATTCATAGGCTAGGTTTTTAGCAACCTCATGATGGGTATAGGGAAAAATGTTGTATCATGTAGTAGCTTAAACTTTCGCTGTTACATTGAACTGGGTGAATGGAATATCATTGAGAGCAATCCAGTATGCTGTAATAGAACAAGGCAATGCTCATGAAGAAAAAATTGTCCTCCCTCATCTTAAACGACACTGGCCGCCACTGGTTATAATGTAAGTCTTCGCCCCCCAGTCTACGGTCATTTGCACTTTGAAGCAGGTTCTCATCAAGGATTTGCCTGTTTTTGGCTCCATTCGTAGTTTCCTCTATCCTTACCAGTCTCCCAGTCCCTGCCTCATGACATGATGCTGCCACCACCATGCCTCACCTTATGGATGGTGTTAGACAGGTGATGAGTTTCGCCTGGTTTTCTCCAGATATAGCGCTTTCCATTCAGATCAAATAGTTACATTTTTGACTCATCAGACCACAGAATATTTTGCCTTATGATCTCAGTCTTTCACATGCCTTTTTACAAACCCCAGGCATGCTGTCATGTGCCTTGTTCCCAGGAGTGGCTTCCGACGGGCCACTCTACCTATAAACCCAGATTGGTGAAGTGCTGTAGAGACTTGTCTTTCTGTCAGGTTCTCCCATAGAACTCTGTAGTTCTGTCAGAGGGGTCATTGGGTTCTTGGTCACCTCCCTGTCCAAGGTCCTTCTTGCCCGGTTGCTCAGTTTGGTCAGACGGCCAGCTCTAGGCAGAGTCTGGGTAGTTACATTTTGTTTTCCCAATGTTGGAGACCGCTGTGCTCACGGAAACTTTCAACACTCTAGAAATTGTTTCATACCCTTCCCCAGGTATTTGCCTCATCACAATTCTTGGCAATCTATGGACTTTATGGTATAGTTTCTGCTCTGACATGCACTGTCAACTATGGGACCTTATATAGACAGGTGTGTTTCTTTCTAAATCATTGAATTGTCCGGGTGGATTCTAATCAAGGAAGGTCAAAAGAAAATTGGATGCACCTGAGCTCAATTTGGATTGTCATAGCAACGTGGTGTGAATAGTTCTCTAAATGAGAAACTATTTCTGTATTTCATTTTCAATAAATGAGTAAAAGTTTCTCAAAACAAGTTTTCCCTTTGTCATTATGGAGTGTTGTGTGTGTGAATGGGTGAGAGAACAGAATCCATTTTGAATTCAGGCTGCAACACAACCAGATGTGGAATAAGTCAAGGAGTATGAATCATTTCTGAAGGGACTGAATTTTGATTGTTTGTCTGGGAACCCACAATATTATTTTGTTATGGGATTGGCAAAAAGTTTCCTACTATGGGTCTGAACGCATTGACGACCTAATGAAATATATTGTCAGTTTTAGGCAACGGCACAACAGGCACAATTACACAGTTCACACCATTCTGCCCACCTCACGTGCACGTGTAGCCTATCTATTGACAACCAATAGCAGTTTGTAGCAATCTCACAACAGCTAATCATAGATACTCATATCCTCGCCTTAGGACATTGTGTAGTTTTCTGTTTGACATTTCATAAGATGTCCTCTTCTTTAGGAAATAAACAGAATGTCCAATTCATTCCACAGGAAACATTTAGAAACAATGTAAAAGTCCATCACTCCGGCGGGTAGCGTCCTCAGTTGAACTCTAGGCAATCCCAAAAGGCGAAATGACAGTCAGTAGGTGGTATGGAACAATCCTCCTCCAGGGCTAACACGTCCTCTTTCTCCAACAAAACCCCAAAGTAGGCTACATTTTTTATTTTTCTCCTCTTTACTTGCTACCGCCCTCTCATTCTTTCCTCCATTCACACACATGCCCACCTACGCATTCACTTGCGCCTTCTCTCTCGGGTTCTTCCAACGGAGCTGGGACGTCACCTGACTAATAGTGGACTTAAACAATCCCTGAGAGTAATAGTGAAAGCCACATCTCTCATCTCCGCCATATTCCCCCCCTGCAAAACCCTGCCTGAGCCTGAGTACCTAGGACATGTACCCCTAGAGCTCCTCTAAGACCGTCGAGGATCATCCAACAATCTCTGTACGCCTTCCATCTTTCCCATCCAGGACTAGCATGTCCTCCTTCTCCAACGAAACCACGACTTAGGCTACATTTTGAATTCGGCTCCCCTTTACTCATTGCCGGCCTTGTCACTCTCTCCTCCAGTCGCGCACATGCATACCTGCACATTCACTTGCGCCTTCTCTTTCGGGTCCTTCCAAAGTAGCTGTGACATCACCTAACAGTGGACTTGGACAATCCCTGAGAGTAATAGCGAAAGCAACATCTCTCATCTCTACCACATATGGATGGAATGGCCCTCTATGCTCAGAACGTTCTTGTAAAGTGTGCCAGAGTTTTGAAAATGTAAAGGGTTGTTTCAATAGTTGCCTTTTACCATGTGTCACAGGTTTATACAGCCATGGACCAGCAAGCTGTATTGAGTCTGTCTCTGTGTCTGTCTGTCTGTCAGTGTGCCCCATTGCAAGCCATGTGCCTGTCAACAACCATCCCATACAGACCACCTGCCATGGAGATACACAGCAATTTAGACGCTTATCGATTAACTTAAAAAACCACAGCCATTCAGACACTTAACGGTGACCCGTAGAGTCCTTATTAGAATGCCATGGGCATGATGTCACAGAGCCTGCTAGCTTGTATTAGTGTCCCTCTCCCCTCTCTGTGACGGAGTGGGAGTTACAATAAGGGTCCTGACTGAGCCTCAGCCACAAACCACGAGACTGCAGATGCAGTTCTGGAACTGGAAGGTTCCGAGAAACAAGTAGAGTTCGTGGAATGGAGATTTTAGTTGCAGGGTTTCCTGTTTCAGAGCTTTGCTCTACGCTAAATCCCACAGCTCAAGCAACATGTAGGCTCCCTAGTACAGTGCTGTACACCCAAACTCCCAGTCACTGCAACAAATATCTATGGCCAATGGCTGTGGTGCTGATATTTCTGTGCTGGTAGTGCACAACTCCAGAGGCCTTTGAACCATCCAGCTCCTAGTCTAGTCATGGTGTGTGGAACTGCATATCAAACCTGCTGATATCAGATCAGCTAAAGTGTAAGGATATAGTGATGAGGTGAAATGAAGGTTAACTCAGGCCAGACTTGAGGTTAGAGAGAGGCTCCTAGTACAACCATTGACATATGCTACATCAGGTTCTGAGGGTCAGAGACCATCTCCTGGTACAACCGCTCAGCCCAGTCCAAGCTTTTCTCTGTTCTGGTATACCAATGGTGGAGCCAGCTTTTCTCTGGAGATAGGATAGCAGAGTCCCTGTCCATCTTCCGAAAACATAGGAAACCCTCCCCTTGCTTTATTAATTTATTTTTATTTAACCTTTATTTAACTAGGCAAATTCCTATTTACATTGATGTCCTACCCCGGCCAAACTCTAACCCGGACAGCGCTTGGCCAATTGAGCGCCGCCCTATGGGATTCCCAATTATGGCCGGTGGTGATAAAGCCTGGAATCAAACCAGGGTCTGTAGTGACACCTCTATTCATGAAATGCAGTCCCTTAGACCGCTACGCCACTCGGAAGTGAACCAATACTTACACTTTACTCCCCCCCACTTACTAGATCTGACTTTGCTGGTAACTACTTTATTGAGGAAAACTATACTTACTTTGACTGTGATATGTGGTTGTCCCACCTAGCAACTGTATTTTAAAATGAATGCACTAACTGAAAGTTGCTCTGGAAAAAGCGTCTGCTAAATGACTAAAATGTAAATATAGTAGATCAGGTTAGGGTTAGAAAGCATCTCACGGTACAACCATTGACATACGTATATGACTCGTTTTAGGAAGCTAGACGTATGTCGCACATCACTACTTCACAGGAGAGGCATTTGAAGATGTACAGTACCAGTCAAAAGTTTAGACACCTACTCATTCAAGGGTTTTTCTTTATTTTACTATTTTCTACATTGTAGAATAATAGTGAAGACATCAACACTATGAAATGCCACACATGAAATCATATAGTAACCAAAAATGTTGAACATATCGAAAAATATTTTTGATTCTTCAAAGTAGGAACCCTATGCCTTGATGACAGATTTGCACATTCTTGGCATTCTCTCAACCAGTTTCACCTGGAATGCTTTTCCAACAGTATTGAAAGACTTCCCACATATGCTGAGCACTTATGGGCTGCTTTTCCCTAACTCTGCGGTCCAATTCATCCCAAAACATCTGAATTGGGTTGAGGTCGTGGGCTGCAATTTCTGAGGCTGGTAACTCTAATGAACGTATCGTCTGCAGCAGAGGTAACTCTGGGTCTTACTTTCCTGTGGTGGTCTTCATGACAGCCAGTTTCATCATAGCGCTTGATGTTTTTTGCGACTGCACTTGAAGAAACTTTCTTCAAGTTCTTGAAATTTTACGCATTGACTGACCTTCCTATCTTAAATGAATGATGGACTGTCGTTTCTCTTTGCTTATTTGAGCTGTTCTTGCCATAATATGGACTTGGTATTTTTCCAAATAGGGCTATCTTCTGCATATCCCCCTACCTTGTCACAACACAACTGATTGGCTTAAACGCATTAAGAAGGAAAGAAATTCCACAAATTAACTTTTAAGAAGGCACACCTGTTAATTGAAATGCATTCCAGGTGACTACCTCATGAAGTTTGTTGAGAGAATTCCACCTCCATGCTGTGTAAGGGCTATTTGACCAATAAGGAGAGTGATGAGGTACTACATCAGATGACCTGGCCTCCACAATCACCCGACCTCAACCCAATTGAGATGGTTTGTGATCAGTTGGACCACAGAGTGAAGAAAAAGCAGCCAACAAGTACTCAACTCCTTCAAGACTGTTGGAAAAGCATTCCAGGTGAAGATGGTTGAGAGAATGCCAAGAGTGTGCAAAGCTCTCAAGGCAAAGTGTGGCTACTATGAAACATCTCAAATATAAAATATATTTAGATTTGTTTAACATTTTTTTTGGTTACTACATGATTGGTTACTACATGCTATTTCATAGCTTTGATGTCACTATTATTCTATGATGTAAAAACAAAGAAAAACCCTTGAATGAGTAGGTGTGTCCAAACATTTGACTGGTACTATATATATATATATATATACAGTGGGGAGAACAAGTATTTGATACACTGCCGATTTTGCAGGTTTTCCTACTTAGTAGTGTGTTACTAATGGTGTTAAGGTGTCAAAACCCACCCCAGACACCGGGTCTCTTCAGTTATTGTTATTTGTGGTTGTAAACATTATTTTAAGTTAATTCTATGAGGGGGGAGGGTGCACCATTTGTTTTTGGTACAATGGGAGGGTCATGTGAAAATATTTGTGCCGTTGGGGAGGGGCTGCATTTTTTTAATGATACCTCGTGTTGGACCACCAGAGGGAATGGCACTGTTTCAGACTACTGTCGAGGTATGGTGGTCTTTTCTGGCGCTTTTACAGTTGCCGAAGCATCCCCCAGGTGGGTGCTACACATTGATAGTGGATGATCCAGCCTTCCTACGAGGAGGAGAAGAAGACACCGTGCCTGATGAAAAGCTCCGGGACTATTATCTGACTGACGTTTCTCCCTGCCTGTCTGTATCATCGATGCTCCTTCCGCTCAAGCTACTGCTACTGACTGCCGTTCTGAACTGCCTAAAGACATCTGAAGCTGTGGAAGATCATCAACCATGAACTGTCAGATCCGCACATTTGTTTTTATTTTCAAAGCATATTATCCAATACATTTTTACATCTGTGATGTTTTTGAGCACATCACGGAATTTCCTACCAATATGACGCATTAACTTTTACAGGGTAAATGACACATGTAACATCTCACACACACACACACACACACACACACACACACACACACACACACACACACACACACACACACACACATAGTCTTGTACATCTAACTTTGTGGGGACACACAATTCAATCCACTCAAAATCCTATTATCCCTAACCCATACTGTTACCCTAACCTTAACGCTAAACCTAACCCTTAACGTAATTCTAACCCTAACACTAATTCTAACCTTAACCCTAAACCCCCTAGAAATAGCATTTGACCTCTTGGGGACTAACAAAATGTCCCCAGTTGGTAAAATGTTTGATTGTTTACTAATCTTGTGGGGACTTCTGGTCTCCACCAGAATAGTTAAACACGTCCACATACACACACACAGACACACACAGTGTTACATCTCTGTAATAAAAACAGACGGGTTTACAACCATTCGTGATTCTTAACGATCCTCAGACTGGTCCTATGTAACGTTCTGTCTCCACTGAGGCCGTAGGAGTGTATTGTGGCTCCTTTGTTTACACACTGTCTTGCTGTACCTGCTGTAGAGGCTTTGGACCCTAAATTGGATGCAGTTTAAGCTATCTGTTAAACCTGCGTGTTTGAGCCAACACTATGAGAGAATCAAATGGAATTGAATTAAATGAAGTTTTTTATTTTATGGAAGGTCCTCAAAAGTCTTGGAGGATAATCAAGTCCATCTGTTGCCGGTCGTTTAATAGCTTCATTTACATACGGGTGCATGCATGTGCACACAACAGTGACGTGCAATTAGAATAGGCAGTGCTTATCCTGTGATAATATAATACAAAAAGCTGTTATGAAAATTATATAAAGAATTGTCATTATCTTTAATGTTTTTTCTCAATGATCTGGTGTTTTTTATTCTCAAAATCAAAATATTTGCTAAAACTGCATTAAAACCTCAGGAAAGGTGCCAGGGTATTCATTCCTTCCTTTTCATACATTCAAATTGTTGACATGCAAGGCCGTTCCTGACTTCAGTCACAGTTAATGCTTTGCCTACAGTAGCTTCATTTGTTGCATTGAGCCGCTTTCATATTTTGCACATGGGTATTGCTGAAGCATGTTGTGTGGGTAAGCCTGGGGTAAGCTCTGCACATTTGGGAGTGCCTACATAATTTGGCGCTCACATACCTTGAACTGAAGGAAGCTAGCTAGCTAGCTAGCTAGCAAAAACAACTTGACAAATGGACACTAAACTGGACTCAAACTATTTTCCAAATGGGAATGAGGTCACACGCTGTTTGGAGGGTTTGAAGAGTGGAATGTGAACTATAATGAAAGTTAAGACCAGACATGCAGCATACAAGAAGTTACTTCATTGACAGGCAACCACCATCTCCCTCACTGCTAGCGGTCGGGCAGGCGAACAGTGAGTACTGGACTGTCCACTTGTCTGAAAGCTCATTACCAATTAATATTTTTACCCAAACTTTTACACAGGCATTGGCTTCTACAAGATGGATGCGACTAACTACAGCGATTCTACGTGCATGGCTGCATGGAAGCAAACTCACATGGAAGGATTTTGCTCTCCTTCTGGCTGAATTCCATATGGATTGAGCTGCCCACCTGTGTGCTGTGGGGAGAACTGGTAGCAATTTGTGTGTGTGTGTGATTTTTGTGTCAGTGTGAAAATGAAACCGAAGGAGGCCTTGGAGATGCATCTCCCACACGACTGACCGTAGCGTTGCTGTGTGGATGCAGATTAAATGAGTGAACATGGGTTTCTCTTTTCAGGTAGAGTGGATTCAGATTAAAGAACTGATGATGAAACTTGAAACTTGTTCTGTAGACATTTTCGGAAACATTGTCCCTGCTACAACAACAGTTTATCTGCGACAAGATACTGTGCCTTGCTGGCTACGTCTGCTGTATTTATTTTTGGGCAGCTGTAGAAAGTTACTTCCCACTTCCTCTCTCTCTAGCATTGTCCTTTAGGTGGGCTGGATTTAGTGCAAAGCGGCTTTGGTTCAACCCCCTTGTTTTTGCTGAAAGTGAAATCTCAAAACAAGCGGTGGTGCAGCTGGTGGTGTGCCTGCGAGTAGCGGATTACCACTTGACGTTTTATTGGCCATTAGGATCTATTTAGATTTTTTTGGGAAACAGACCAGCTTGATTTCTTTCATCCCGTCCCTTCGCTTCCACTCAAATATTTTAGAAATGTTTCCAGAGTTATAAGTCAAAGTTTGAGATTGGATGAAAGGAATAGTATGTGATTGGATGAAAGGTGAATTGTGGTGCTGCGATCTTGGTAAGATGTAAGTACATAACAGGGAGGTGTTACGTACTAAGCCTCTGATCAGGCCAGGTTTGATTTGGATAACATGTTGGCCTCTTAACTCTCTCTCTCTCTTTCACTCTCTCTCGCTCTTGCATTCTCTTAGAGAGACCGTGTTAGGAGATACTAGCATGTTAATGACTTTATCTGTCACGTTTCTGTCTGCTGCAATGCATGTATTATCTAGGGGGAAATACATTGAGTGTGTATTTGTGTTAGCTATGATATGAAGTCATTTTTGGCCTTGGGCTGTGAGTCATTGGTAGCCCTATGTAGGCTTTCCATCTGTATTATTTTGTCACGTTTAGTCAGCGAAGAGAAGGCCTTGTGAACACAGTTTGAATGAGATTCCTATGCTGGCTATCCCTAAGCTTCCAAGGAGACTTGTCTTGAGGAAGGACTTGTAATAAATGTTTTTATTGTTTTTATTTTGTATCAATCAATTGAAAAGAAAGGATATAGGATATAACATACAGTAACATAAGGATATAACATACAGTAGAAGCTTTCACAGACTCCAAAACAATCTCTACACAATGTTATCAGCTCAGAGAAGCCTAATGAAGAAAATGTAGAGTAATGCAATTATATTTTTTGGAAAATAGATTATCCGTAAAAAAAAAATGGATTTTTCTCTATCTGGGTACTTAGACTAGGCTGTAACATACATATATTTTTTATATTTTAATCTCACTTTCCACCTACAATCTAAATATACTTTCCAGCAACCCGCTCCACCCAATGTGGTACGGATCTGCTATTTTTATACGTTATAACTGGAACCTCCATCAGAAGCTATCCAGCTAACTAGCTACTAGCTAGTAGTCACTGTTAGCTATGGCTAGCGGTCTTCACCTTTAGCTCGGTCACCAGACAGCTTTAGCTCGGTCAATACCTGCCAGTCTGCACAGTGCGATATCGGACTGCTTTTCTCCACCACATCACCGGATTCCTGCCGCAAGCTCTGGGGCATTACACTGGATCATCTAGCTAGCTAGCTGCAATCGAGTGGCTACCGCTGGCTAACGACTCTGTCCCGAAGCAAGCACCAGTTAGCCATGAGCTAGCCTCAAGCTATGCCCATCTCCCGGCTAGCTGAAGAGGTAAACACGCTAATTCGTGGGCTACAATACCTCTTTTGCCAATTGGCCTGGACCCGTTATTGCCGACACGGAGCCCCGCCGATCCATTACGACTGGTATTCCGAAATTAATCGTCCGATGTGGTTTCAACAGGCTTTTCCATTGCGTTGTCACTGAAGACCCATCTGCTAGCCACGGCCCGCTAGCTTTCTGCTAGCCACGGCCCGCTAGCTTCCCGCTCACCTAGCAGAGTATCGACTACCGAACGGCTCCTGGACTTACCTATTGCTGCTCATTGGACCCTATGATCACTCACCTACACATGCCTCTCTCTAATGTCAATAAGCCTTGTTTTCTGCTGTTTCGGGTTAGTTATTGTTTTAATTCACTGTAGAGGCCCCAAAGTCCAGCTTAACAGGCCTTAGATAGCTCTTTTATCACACAACCAACACATGGGGAGACCTCACCTGTCTTAGCTGGTGTCTCCAGAGATGCAAGCTCTCTCATTGTCACTCAATGCCTAGGCTTACCCCCACTGTAGTCACATCCTACCATACCCTTGTCTGTACACAATGCCCTGAATCTATTCTACAACACCCAGAAATCTGCCCATTTTATTCTCTGTTCCCAACGCACTATATGACCAGTTCTTAGCCTGTCTGGGAACGGGTTTCCCAACCTCCGACTGAGACCGTCGCTGGTGGCTCCGGTCTGGTGACCGTCGCTGGAGGCTCCGGTCTGGTAACCGTCGCTGGGGGCTCCTGTCTGGAGACCGTCGCTGGGGGCTCCGGACTGGAGACCGTCGCTGGAGACTCCGGACTGGGGACCCTCACTGATGGGAGGAGACGTATAGACAGCCTGGTGCGTGGGGCTGCCACAGGGCCCACCAGGCTGGGGAGACATACAGGAGGCCTGGTCCTTAGAGGAGGCACAGGATGAACCGGGCTGTGGGGGAGCACTGGTGATCTGGTGCGTAGCCTTGGCACCATTCTTCCAGGCTGAATGCACACTTTAGCCCGGCACCTCCCGAGCACAGGCAGAGATCGAACCGGGCTGTGGGGAGCACTGGAGATCTGGTGCTTACCACGTGCACCTCTCCTTTTGGCTGCATGCCCACTTTAGCCCAGCAAGTGCGGGAAGCTGGAACAGGCCGCACTGGGTTCTCCTGGCGAACTGGGGATACCGTGCGTAGAGCTGGCGCAGGATAACCCGGGCCGAAGAGACGCACCGACGACCAGGAGCACTGAGCCAACTCTAGCATGGCAACTGCGGGGAGCTTGCAGAGAGCGCACCGGGCTATGAGAGCGCACTGGAGACACACGGCGCAGAGCCGCATAACCTGGTGCCTGACTAGTCACTCTCTCCCCACGGTAAGCACGGGGAGTTGTTTGGGGCAAACATACAAGTATAAGGCACCATTTTAAAGATACAATTCTCGTTAATCCAGCCACTTTCGTGTCTGATTTCAAAAAGGCTTTACAGCGAAAGCTCACAAATGATTATGTTAGGTCACCACCAAGTCACAGAAAAACATAGCAATTTTTTCAGCCAAAGAGAGGAGAGGAAAATTAATCACTAACCTTTGATGATCTTCATCAGATGACACTCATAGGACTTCATGTTACACAATACATGTATGTTTTGTTCGATAATGTGCATATTTATATCCAAAAATCTAATTTTTGTTATGTTCAGTAGTTCAAAAAAAAAAACATGCAGTGATTTTGCAGAGAGCCACATCAATTCACAGAAATACTCATAATAAACATTGATAATAGATACAACTATTACACATGGAACTTTAGATAAACTTCTCCTTAATGCAACCGCTGTGTCAGATTACGGAAAAAGCATAATCTGAGTACGGCGCTCAGAGCCCAAAACAGCCAAAGAAATATCCGCCATATTGTGCAGTCAACATTAGTGAGAAATAGCATTATAAATATTCACTTACCTTTGATGCTTTTCATCAGAATGCACTCCCAGGAATCCCAGTTCCACAATAAATGTTTGATTTGTTCGATAAAGTTCATCATTTATGTCCAAACACCTCCTTTTGTTAGGGCGTTTAGTAAACAAATCGAAACTCAACAGGCTCGGGCAAGTCCATCGGAAATGTCGGACGAAAATTCCAAAAAGTTATATTACTGGTCGTAGAAACATATCAAACGATGTATAGAATCAATCTTTAGGATATTTTTATCAGAAATGTTCAATAATGTCCCTACCGGAGAATTCATTTGTCTGTAGAAAAGCAATGGAACGAGAGGTAACTTTCTCATGACCGCGCATCACGAGCTCGTGGCTGCTGGCAGACCTCTGACTCATTCCCCTCTCATTCAGCCCCCATTCACAGTAGAAGCCTGAAACAATGTTCTAAAGACTGTTGACATCTAGTGGAAGCCTTAGGAAGTGCAAGATGACCCATATCCCACTGTATCTTCAAAAGAGGCTGAGTTGAAAAACTACAAACCTCCGATTTCCCACTTCCTGGTTGGATTTCTTCCCAGGTTTTTGCCTGCCATATGAGTTCTGTTATACTCACAGACATCATTCAAACAGTTTTAGAAACTAACTTCAGAGTGTTTTCTATCCAATACTACTAATAATATGGATATATTAGCATCTGGGACTGAGTAGGAGGCAGTTTACTCTGGGCACGCTTTTCATCCAAACGTAAAAATGCTGCCCCCTATCCATAAGTACCCTTACCCTTATCCTACTCCTCCTCTGTTCCTCTGGTGATGTAAAGGGTAACCCTGGCCATGTAGCCCCCAGCATCACACCTATTCCCCAGGCACTCTCATTTGTTGACTTCTGTAACCGTAAAAGCCTTGGTTTCATGCATGTTAACGTCAGAAGCCTCCGCCCTAAATGTGTTTTATTCACTGCTTTAGCACACTCCGTCAACCCTGATATCCTAGCCGTGTCTGAATCCTGGCTTAGGAAGGCCACCAAAAATTCAGAAATGTACATCCCCAACTACAACATTTTAGATAGAACTGCCAAAGGGGGCGGAGTTGCAACCTACTGCAGAGAGAGCCTGCAGAGTTCTGTCATACTATCCAGGTCCGTGCCCAAACAGTTTGAACTTCTACTTTTAAAAATCCATCTTTCCAGAAATAAGTCTCTCACTGTTGCTGCTTGTTATAGACCGCCGCCCCCCCCCCCCCCCCCCCCCAGCCCCCAGCTGTGCCCTGGACGCAATATGTGAATTGATTGCCCCCCATCTATCTTCAGAGTTTGAACTGTTAAGTGACCTAAACTGGGATATGTTTAGCACCCCGGGCGTCCTACAATCTAAGCTAGATGCCCTCAATCTCACACAAATTATCAAGGAACCTACCAGGTACAACCCTAAATCAGTAAACATGGGCAAACTCATAGATATTATCCTGACCAACTTGCCCTCTAAAAACACCTCTGCTGTCTTCAACCAGGATCTCAGCGATCACTGCCTCATTGCCTGTGTCCGTAAGGGGCCTGTGGTCAAACTACCACCCCTCATCACTGTCAAATGCTCCCTGAAACACTTCAGCGAGCAGGCCTTTCTAATCGACCTGGCCTGGGTATCCTGGAAGGATATTGACCTCATCCCCTCAGTAGAGGATGCCTGTTTGTTCTTTAAAAGTGATTTCCTCACCATATTAAATAAGCACGCCCCATTCAAAAAATGTAGAACTAAGAACAGATATAGCCCTTGGTTCACTCCACACTTGACTGCCCTTGACCAGCACAAAAACATCCTGTGGCATACTGAATTAGCATCGAAAAGCCCCCGCGATATGCAACTTTTCAGGGAAGTCAGTAACAAAGGAAACAATATACACAGTCAGTTAGGAAAGCTAAGGCTAGCTTTTTCAAACAGAAATTTGCATCCTGTAGCACTAATTCCCAAATGTTTTGGGACATCGTAAAGTCCATGGAGAATAAGAGCACCTCCTCCCAGCTGCTCACTGCACTGAGGCTAGGAAATACTGTCACCACCGATAAATCTACAATAATTGAGAAATTCAATAAGCATTTTATTACAGCTGGCCATGCTTTCCACCTGGCTACCCCTACCCCAGCCAACAGCTCTGCTCCCCCCACAGCAACTTGCCCAAGTCCCCCTCCCCCTCCCCCGCATCTCCTTCACCCAAATCCAGATAGCTGATGTTCTGAAAGAGCTGCAAAATCAGGATCCCTACAAATCAGCTGGGCTCAACAATCTGGACCCTCTCTTTCGAAAATGATCCGCCAAAATTGTTGCAACCCCTATTACTAGCCTGTTGAACCTCTCTTTCGTATCGGCTGAGATTCCCAAAGATTGGAAAGCTGCCACGGTCATCCCCCTCTTCAAAGGGGGAGACACTCTAGACCCAAAATGTTAGACCTATATCCATCCTACCCTGCCTTTTTTAAGTCTTCGAAAGCCAAGTTAACAAACAGATCACCGACCATTTCGAATCCCACCGTACCTTCTCCACTATACAATCTGGTTTCCAAGCTTGTCATGGGTGCACCTCAGCCACACTCAAGGTCCTAAACGATGTCACAATAAAAGACAGTACTGTGCAGCTGTTTTCATCGACCTGGCCAAGGCTTGTCAATCACTGCATTCTTATCGGCAGACTCAATAGCCTTGGTTCTCAAATGACTGCCTCGCCTGGGTCACCAACTACTTCTCAGATAGAGTTCAGTGTGTCAAATCGGAGGGCCTGTTGTCCGGACCTCTGGCACTCTCTATGGGGGTGCCACAGGGTTCAATTATTGGCCCTACTCTTTTCTCTGTATACATCATTGATATCGCTCTTGCTAATGGTGATTCTCTGATCCACCTCTACGCAGACAACACCATTCTGTATACAAACATCCAAAAGAGCTTCAATGCCAAACAACACTCCTTCCGTGGCCTCCAACTGCTCTTAAATGCTAGTAAAACTAAAAGCATGCTCTTCAACCGATTGCTGCCCGTCCGTTCGACTAGCATCACTACTCTGGACGGTTCTGACTTACAATATGTGGACAACTACAAATACCTAGGTGTCTGGTTAGACTGTAAACTCTCCTTCCAGACTCACATTAAGCATCTCCATCCAAAATTAAATCTAGAATAGGCTTCCTCTTTCGCAACAAAACCTCATGCTGCCAAACATACACTCGTAAAACTGACTATCCTACCGATCCTTGACTTCGGCGATGTCATTTACAAAATAGCCTCCAACACTCTACTCAGTAAATTGGATGTAGTCTATAACAGTGCCATCCGTTTTGTCACCGTAGCCCCATATACTATCCACCACTGTGACCTTTATGCTCTGGCTGGCCCTCGCTACATATTTGTTGCCAAACCCATTGGCTCCAGGTCTTCTATAAGTCTTTACTAGGTAAAGCCCCGCCTAATCTCAGCTCACTGGTCACCATAGCAACACCCACCCGTAGCATGCGCTCCAGCAGGAATATTTCATTGGTCATCCCCAAAGCCAACACCTCGTTTGGCCACCTTTCCTTACAGTTCTCTGCTACCAATGACTGGAACGAATCTCAAAAATCACTGAACCTGGAGACTTATATCTCCCTCACTAAATTCAAGCATCAGCTTTCAGAGCAGCTTACCGATCACTGTACCTGTACACAGCCCATCTGTAAATAGCACATCCAACTACCTCATCCCGATATCCCCACAGTATCGCTACTTGCACATCATCATCAAAATAATTGTAATTATTTTGCCACTATGGTCTATTTATTGCCTTACCTCCCTAACCTTACTACATTTGCACACACTGTACATAGATTTTTCTATTGTGTTTTTGACTGTACGTTTGTTTATCCCATGTGTAACTCTGTGTTGCTGTTTTATTTGCACTGCTTTGCCTTATCTTGGCCAGGTCGCAGTTGTAAATGAGAACTTGTTCTCAACTGGCCTACCTGGTTAAATAAAGGTGAAATATATATTTTTTAAATACACGCTTGCTAAGGCAATGTATTAATACATCAAAAGAGACTATAGCTGCCATTACTTTGTCTGACCATCATCTGTGATTGTTGATGTATTCTCCAATGTTGCAATAGGGCCTGAGGCTCTGCTCTGTCTATGCTGGCTTTGTGTCATCGCTTTCTCTCTCTCTCTCTGACCATCATCTCAATTATCTCAGATTTTCTTCCCTAATGCTGCTGTGGCCCTGAGGCCTTATGTCATTGTGAGATCAATGTGGTGAACCCACGTGGTCAGAGTACCTTGGCCACTTTCTAACTGGATAATCAGAGGCGGGACGATAATTGAGCAATCGGGAATGCTCATACATCCCTGACTGCCGACACACAGACTTCCTGGATTCCACAAACAGCAGTAGCAACATTCAGGGAGGACTGCTTCTTTAGAACAATTATGTTTTTAATCGAGAACAGGAGCAAGTGATGACTTTACCGTATCCACAATGTTAATGCTGATGATGGTGAGGAGTGCTGCAGTGTGATTGTCCTCAGCTGTGGTGCATTATGCGTATAACCGTGAAACTTATGGTCAACTTACTACTACTGTGAGCAATGAGCATGCAGTCGATAAGTGAAGGAAAGAGACTACAGAAATCTGTCTAGGTTGTCAACAGGTGATCAAACCCCAATATGATGCTTTGTTTTAGAGGAGGCCTGAAAGTCTGTCTGTGATTCATCCAATTGATCTCCATCCTATAGGGCTCTTCAAGCTACAGCATGGCCAGCGTCAACAGAACCATGGATGGATTATAAGAGAGCTACGGAGAGATGTGGAATAAGTAAGATCAGCTCCAAATTCAAGGCCTATCAATCAGCACGGGGATGACGGAGCGTCGAGCTCTGGCCCGTCGACTGTTTGTGTTAGCGTAAAGGATAACGTGTTAAAGATAACGAGGAGAGCGCGCCCAGCCTTGTCGGAGAGGTAATAACCCGTATCCGTCACCGTCCGTCCACGCTCACCACAGCTTGGTTATTATGTAAAACAACATGCCCAATGACTCTGGACCAAATACTTTCTAGTATTTTCTTTGCCTATCCTTCTCTGTGTGGACTGGAACAGATGCTAGTTCTTTTAATGTTGTAATTCAGTTGCGTAACACATGTGAAGGCATGCTCATTCAATTGAGCTCAGATGAGGATGATGGGAAAACATATTTACCCTCACTGCATGTGCTGTTTGTGTTTTCAACACACTAGACTCGAGAGGGTTTTGGAGGGAAAGTCTTTCATGAACAAACTAGGACATGTGATGAGTTATTTGTTCTTGTTTCTCAAAGAAGCCGACTACTAGCTTACTTCCAATATGTGCCATGCATACTTGCCTACTTTTTATTATTATTCCAAAGTCAAGACTGAAATCAAGTGATGAGCATGAGCAACATATCCACGGGGTCTAGGGATCTGAAAAACACAACACAAGCAAACTCTCACAAAGTCTTTCTCTTCCGGGAAAACAGACATCTGTCAAAGAATCTCTGTGAAACAAACCTACCAGGAAGACCTTCTCCCTCAGCGAGCCCTGTAAGTCCTCTCGCACCTACCAAGAGTAACCTAACCCTCCCCAGTAACCTCTAAACACAATTAGTCACAGTCCGGTCAGATTGGTCCCACTGGTCATTTGTTTATATTTGATACAATCTCAGGTTCTTGCCAGGGATATGTCCTCCCTTCCATAACAGCCAAGATGGATATTTTGGGAACAGTCTGTCTGGTCAGACTGACCCCTCAGTAGACCCAGGATCTGACACTACTAGACTGAAGATGGAGGCAGGGGCCTGCGGGAAAAAACATTTGGGGTCAGGGGATGAGAGGAGAGACAGAGGGAGAGAGAGAGAGAGAGTAAATAAGGACATTATGTAGAGAGCATTGGCTTTGGCAAAAAGCTTTGGCAGTCTTTCCAGGGCTGTGTTGTTCCTAAGACACAGGTCATTTACCAATCAAACTTGGAGCAGCCTTAATGTGCAAGGCACCCCTGTGCCTCCACTCATAATGAGAAGACTGTTTTGTGTGTGTGTGTGCGTTTTTGTTTGCGTGCACACACACGTGCAAGCGTGTGTGTGTGTGTGAGAGATGTGTTATGCTGCTGGTCAGGCTGGTGCCCTTAGAAACACCCTAGGTGGTAATACAGTTGACCTTTTGTGCAAAGGGAGGCTCTATGATATTTCCAGTAAGAGCACATCGGTGGAGTGATCACAGCATGTGCCAGGGGAAGCGCTATGGTCAGGTTATCATTCCCGGTAACAGCACATAAGTGGAGCTGGCACAGCCTGCAGAGAGACACTGTAGATAGAGTCCAAAGTTGTACTGTAAGTCATAGTCGTTAAGTATTGTTCATTGAAATGTTGTCCTTTGTAACACACTGCAGGTGACCTCACTGCCAGGGGGGAGGCTCTATGACGGAGAAATCATTTCCAGAAAGAGAACATCAGTGGAGCTGGTATAGCATGATGATAGGGTCCCCCTGCAGCTGCCCAGTGTTTCTCTCAAAGGCCCTTTGGTTATCTGAGCCTGCAGCAGATATACAAATGTGTGTCACTCAGGGATGGTGCTGCCTCTTATTGTAAGGGGCTGACATTTCCCTCTGTTACAATGATCTAAGTGTGGTCAATTCCCAAAGGGCCATCATAGTACCCTGAGAGTTTTTGAAGGATGGATCTGAGTAATTGAACAATTGATGTCATCCGCTTCTCAGACAACAGATGGAGAGAACAGATGGGAAGTGAGGAGGAGAAGACGGGAGGAGAGAAGTATAACTGATTAGTTCTCGAGGCCTCTATTTAATTTGCTTGATAGCTCGTTGTGATGTGCTACGTGACATGGAAATGAACCCTGCTCCGGTTTTAACAGAACATAAATACCATTTTGATCTGTTCATTGACAGTGAAATCTTCACCCAGTTTCACTGCATCCTTCAAAAGTCAGTTTCAAAAAAAAAATGGATAGGGCCTTGATTTCGGTGACAGTTATTGCTTTTGTGGGGCTTCCAAGGGTCACATGTCAGCATCACAAATGGCCCCCGATTCCCTATATAGTGCACTACTTTGTCTTTTTAAAGGGCCATGCCACACAAGATAGACAGACAGACAGACAGTTGTAGGTACATCAATTAGGAGGAATGGTACCAGACTCAATCCATCCATCCCTCACCCTTGCGGGTCCTTGTATTTTGTATTTTTATTTATTAAAGATCCCCATTAGTTCCTGCCAAGGCAGCAGCTACTCTTCCTGGGGTCCAGCAACATTAAGGCAGTTATATACAATTTAAAATATTACATGACATTACATTTCATAACACTTTTCACAACACATTAAGTATGCTACCTCAGGCAACTACTCTACTACCACATATCTACAATACAAAATCAATGTGTATGTGTGTGTAGAGTGCGTGTCTTATCATGTGTATGTGTAGACGTGTGTCTCTGCCTGTGTGTGTGTCTATTCACAGTCCCCGCTGTTCCATAAGTTGTATTTTTATTCGTTTTTTAAAATCTGATTCTACTGTTTGCAGCAGTTACCTGATGTGGAATAGAGTTCCATGTAGCCATGGCTCTATGTAGTACTGTGCGGCTCCCATAGTCTGTTCTTGACTTGGGGATTGTAAAGAGACCTCTGGTGGCATGTCTTGTGGGGTATGCATGCGTGTCCGAGCTGTGTGCGAGTAGTTTATACAGACACCTCGGTGCATTCAGCATTTCAACAATTCTTACAAAAACAAGTAGTGATGAAGTCAATCTCTCCTCCACTTTGAGCCATGAGAGATTGACGTGCATATTATCATGTTTGCTCTCCGTGTACATTTTAAGGGCCAGCCGTACTGCCCTGTTCTGAGCCAATTGTAATTTTCCGAGGTCCCTCTTTGTGGCACCTGACCACCCAACTGAACAGTAGTCCAGGTGCGACAAAACTAGGGCCTGTAGGACCTGCCTTGTTGATAGTTTTGTTAAAAAGGCAGAGCAGCACTTTATTATGGACAGACTTCTCCCCACTGGTTATAGTTTGAAGCTTTTTTTTGAGTGGCCAGCTTAATGAAAGCCAGTCAATATTTAAAATCACCCAGGAAATATACGTCTCTGTTGATATCACATACATTATCAAGCATTTCACACATTCACACATGTTATCCAGATACTGACTGTTAGCACTTTCTGGTCTATAGCAGTTTCCCACAATAAATGGCTTTTGGTGAGGAAGATGAACCTGTAGCCATATTACTTCAACAGTATTTTACATTAGATCCTCTCTAAGAGTTACCGGAATGTGGTTCCGAATATAAACAGCAACACCTCCACCATTGGCATTTCTGTCTTTTCTGTAGATGTTTTAACCATGTATAGCTACCATTGTATCATCAAAGGTATTATCTAAGTGAGTTTCAGAGAGTCAGAATATGAATGTCATCTGTTACCAGCAAGTTATTCATTTCAAGAACCTTGTTTCAACGTTGGCTATTTTTAGCACTTTTCTGGGAGGCTTGATTGTTTTCATTGCTTTACTAGGAAGCGTAGCAGAAGTAGACATGCTCAAGTTATTTATGTTAGTGCAGGGTGAGCTGCACACAGTGGACTTCCTACTAGGGCACACCGCCTCAGTGATAACAGTATAACTCTGGTTCATAGGCACATGATTACTGCATATAATAGCTGTAGGATCAGAAGAGGCATTCAGGGCAGTTAGAGGGACATACATTGTGTCTACCAACGCCCCTGGGATAATGTACATTTGCTGAAGCATTATGAAAACTCAGCGACACAATGGTAGGGATTAACTGAGCTGGCTTGGGTAATAGATAAGTCATTGTCTCAACGCAGCCTTAAAATGTCTGTGAAAATAATGTAGGTGGATCCCATCTTCCTTTAGTAAATGTGTTTTGTTTCAAAAAGGTATCAAAATTGTCAAAAACATTTACACCTATTGAGCTACAATATTTACGCAGCCAGTTTGTGGAGAGAAAGAATCCTGCTAATGCGTTCAATGCCACGATTCAGAGAGGTCACAAGGCCAGACATGATGAGTATTTTATTAGTGTCTAGTAGAGAATCAATCAGCATTTTAAAATCCAGTTTCAACTGTTCAGAGCTGTGTACACGGAAAACACATGCCCGGCCTTTTAGGGTTGCATAATTGCCACAGTAAACGCTGATCTTCCAAAGCTATTCTGACACTATCTGTCTCTATGGCAGTGGCCAGCTGAAATGTTCAGATTCACATTTCTTTCTTTTTTAAATCTTTTTTGTCTCCCACATCATCCTCTATAATCTGCAGACTGAAAGAGAACATGTGTTGGGTCAACAGAGAGCCAAGCTCACCAGAGAGGGAGCAGGTCTTTAACACTCTGTATTATTAGTATTTTACTGGAAGACACACAGGGACTGACTGAGGGACAGTGTCCTAAATCTGGCTCCATTCCTCTCTACTGGAAGACACACAGGATGTGTCTCCACAACGGTACCCTATTTCATATTTTGTGCAGTACTTTAGACCAGAGCGTGCACAAAGTAGTGAAAAGGGTGCCATTTCAGACAGGTCTTGAGCTTGACTCCCTTCCTCCTCACACAACCTCACACAACATCCTCCCTTGTGGCACACATACATATTGATACACATTGACGTCCCCCCACCCCTCTCCTTTTTTTTGTTGCTATTCAAGGACTTCTGATTGTTTTCGTTCCAGTGTGCATGTTCTCAGAGCCTGTTCTGTTCCACCTCTTCTCTGCCGAGGCGCTGAACTCTTGGACGATGTGAAGGGAACACCCAAGTGGTCCCCCAGTCGTTAAGTTAGGCTCACGTCATGTGAGTTCTGTGTTTTTCAAGAAATTAGAGGCCAACGTGGGGTAAGGGGGAGTTTACAATGTTGGATGCTGAGCGTCTTTGAGTTGACTCAGGCGAACCGGGAAACGTGTGTGTCTGTGTGTGTGTTGCATGTGTGTTTATAGGGACCCTCCTCAGGGATGGATGAACTTGTTCTGACTGGTTCATAGACATTGTTACCTGCCAATAACCCCATGGAGCACCAGGCAGACAATACTTTTTGTGGGGATGTTGCTCTGTAATCTATCGTCAGAACAGTGACAGTGAAATAGAAGCATGTTATTGGGGGGGGGGGACGGGACCGTGTGATTTGTATTGCATGACATTCATGATAAGGCAGTATAAGGGAGTCTTTCATTCAATATGAAGAATTCACATTGAGAGGAGTAACACAGAGATGTCAAGGGTCCCGTGTTGCTCAGTTTGTAGAGAGTGGCGAGTTGCAACGCCAGGGTTGTGGGATTCGATTCCCACGGGGGACCAGTACGAAAATGTATACACTCAGTACTGTATGTCGCTCTGGATAAGCACATCTGCTAAATGACTCAAATGTAAAAAAATAAATAAATAAAAGGATTTTGGGGATTGTTTGGTGTGTGGAGGTTTGTTTGGTGTGTGGAGGTCTCTTTTTAGTAGACTTGATGGAGTATGTTAAGCATAAGTGGTTGTATAAGTGACATGATCGATGAACTAGCAGCACGCACGCACACACACTAAGGACAGAGCTGTAAATAGATGTTTAGATACATAAACTAGGTTATAACTTGATGGACCCTGTAACAATAAATAATGGATTTGCTTCTATGCAGTTGAAAGATCAGTGTTAACATAGGCCAGTTATAGTGGAAGTCGGGCTGCTGTCCAGATCTGGGGGCGGGTGTGTGTGCACGTGTGTGTGGATCAGGAGGCTACAGTTCATAGCTCACTGACCTCATACATTTATTTATACTGGTCTAGACTCTAGAGCTAAAGGAGGTCTGAATCTGATGTGTCCTTTTCCATACTCACATACTAAGAAACCTTTTGGGAGAGTGCAATGGTTTTTCCATTAATGCCTCCCTGCATAGAAAACCATCATCCACAGGTCAACTACTTTATGTGGCAAAATGCCTCTAAAATGTCTCAGATTTTCACAGATCATGTGTTGTGACTCAGTCGTGTTTGTGTGAGTCAATCTCATCTCTAAGGAAACGTTCTAGTTGCAGAACATGTGGGTGTAAAATGTGAATGTCCACACGTCCACAGTTACCAATATGTTATTACTACCAGAAGGGAGTGAGTATAAGAGCCTGTACTACGATCTCCCACCCAACAGAGGGCGCTGTAGACTCATCTTTACACCATCTATGGTCATTAGCAGGTAAGAGTACCTACCAGAAGGGGGCCGTACAAGCTAATATTAGGTCCACCACATGTTGAAAACTCTGATTTACAATTGTTATTCAATATCTGTTATTGGCAGAAGTAAATTAAAAACAGCCCAATATGAAAACTTCCACATGCCCAAGATGGAATAACACTGTTTGAAAACCCAATTGTGTGAATCAGGAATGTGACTTGAAGGTGAAGAAGTCAACCACGTCTCGATCAGTTCACATGACAGGTATTTGTAGACACTTGTCAGACAACAGTAATCAATGATCGTCCATTTCAATCTGCACACTTTCTCTACCACACAATGAATGTGTCTCTGCATTCTTCCTGTTTCTTCCCTTCCCTGTTGGTGGGAGAGCTGTCTACACTGGAGATGTGGAATGTTGGCTGGCCATTGGATGGAGAATTCAGCTCCTCCAGAGAGCATCCATGATCTGTCTTGGATATCACTTTACATGTTCATGTTCAGGAGGGATTTTACTAAACTGACAAACGGTGTGCGAAAGCCAACAAATGCTCTACAAATATCGGAAAGTTTGGACTGACCGGAGAGCTCAAAGTCAGGGGGAATGGCAGGGCCCATTCTCCCTGCATGCGCTGCAGAAATATGTGTAGTGTAGTGGTTTGGATCTAAACGTAAGAGACCTCTCTCTTTCTCTCTCTCTCTCTACATGTCTTCTATACTCTTCTGCAAAGACAGGGATCTATCTCTCATTTTTCCAGGGTTCTGTCAGCACTGTGTGGATTAAGCTTAGCATTTGAAAAACAAATATGATGTGGTTTAGTGGAGACGGCACATGACTTCCGACAGGATGATTGAGCGGGCCAAGAACAAAGTTAGAGAGGAGCGTCTGTCTTTGTGTGTTCTCCAAAGTGTAGACAGAGACAGCGGCTGAAAAATGAAGCAGAGCGTGCAGAGATACAAATGTTTTCATCCGATGAAGATGGGTCTGATCTTTGAGTTCTGGGAAAAAGTGCTTTGTTCTTTAAACAGTGTTGGTTGCCCACGTTGTATAACTGTCTTTGGTCTTTGAGCTCTGCTGAGGGAAAATATATATATTTGTTCTAAAAACAGTGTCTGCCTTTGGTATACATGTCTTGACTCTGGAGGAGTTTTTTTTCCACCAGTGAACGTCGTGTTTAAATATTACATGAGACAGAACCATGTCTGGTTTATACAAGCTAGGAGTCAGAGGTCAGGGATCAGGAAACAGGCTTGTGTCTCTGGACTGGACCACTCAGACAGGGAGGAAGGGCAGTGACTGTGCTACATTAAATATCATCCTCCACGTCATTAACTCTCTCTGGTCATCATCCCTCTTTTCTCCCTATCTTTTACTGCCTTCCCTCCTTTCTCTTGACAGTGGTCATGATCCCTCCCCCCCCCCCCCCCTCCTCTTTTTTACCGCCCTCCCTCCTTTCTCCTGACCCGGTAAGTCACGTCTGGAGGATTGTGGTTGTGGGAACCTGTGTTTTCCATTGTGGAGTTGTGGAGGATGCTGCAGTGTAGGTGGATATCCTGTGATAGTGACTGACTAGCCACTACCTAATACTCCCTTTAAAAAAAAAGCTGAGTCATCCTTTGCACTGGAAAACACTACTAGAGTATCATGGCCAGCTAATATTGAAGCTCTGAGAAGTGCGTCTCCAAGCACTCATGGGAGAAACAGAGAACTTAAGACAGTCCAAACTTAATATATGGTACTCCTGCTTGCTTGTACATTACAGTATGTAACTCAGTTCCAACATCATAGGTTTCCCAATGTAGACTGTTTCACTGTAGCCAGATCTTTTTTGTTTGTCTGTCAGCTTATCTTTAATGAACATTTCATTTTTTTATCTCTGGCCAACTAACTGTCAGAGATACTCACCAGCCAATTATATAATCGGTTGGTGGGTGCTTGTTCTATTTCACACATGTACAAGTGTGTATTATACACATATGAATTGGGAGTGTGTTTTTGCATATCCCAACTCCCACATGATATCCCAACTCCCACATGAGACTGGGGTCATGGTCAGGGTCAGCCATTATAAACAGCATGTTTAGAGCAATTAAGATGAAATACCTTATTCAAGGACACATCAACAGATTTTTCACCTTGGTGATTTGAACTAGTGACCTTTCAGTTACTGGCCCAATGCTGTAACCGCTAGGCTACCAACCACCCTTTGGCATTACTAAGAAGAGTTAGAAAGAAGTGGGTTTTTTCTGGAAAAACACAGCACACAACAGCTATCTGAGATTTTATTTTTGTGGAGATATGTGACCGACTGGCTCAAATCGGTCTTATGTAGCAACATTTGAAATTGTGTTTTTTTACATTGGATAAAAGTAGAGATTCAGAGCAACAAAATGGTATATCATACACTACAGATGGGAAAGTTGCTTTGAAAGTTGATAAACTTGAAAACTCACTTTTGAGAAAATGGCCTCTATTGGTACCACTACTGGAGAGCCCTTCTTTGTGTACACACATTCAGCATCGTTCACACCCTCTTTATGGGTTGATCAGAGCGTTCTGCACTAACAACAGAAGTCAAGCACCCAAGCTAACTTGCTAGCTTCTTCCAGACACAAATGACAGAACAGCTCACTGAACATTGCTCACCCTAGCAGAGCTGGTTAGGCTGTTGTGTTATCCAGAGCGTTGAAAGTTAACGTGTTCGAGAAGGCATTTCTGCCAAAAAACGCATTTTGATTTAAAAAAAAGTTTACATTCAAACAGCTCTCCTGTGAAGTAGTGACTTGTGACATACGCCTAGTTTCCTGAAAAGGGTCACATATGCTCTGCAATACATCATGTTGTACTAGTAGGCTCTTATGCAAGAATGCTGCTAACTTTAGTCTTATGGGAACTTTGGTGACCTCTGCAATAGATGTGCTCTTTGTAGTACTATTGTAGTAGTATATGATGTATTAGGCCCTCATGGTGGATAACTACTCACTGCTGTCCAATGTAGAGATCTTTGGTGGACTCTGGTGACTTCAAGTCTGGTTTGCTGTCAAACTAAAGACCATGAGAAAGGGATCAGAAGTCAGAGGTCAGGAGTGACAGAGACAGCGACCAAACCTGAAGATGTCCAGTTGGCTGGGTGTGGTTGTCAGACAGACTGACAGTCCAGTAAAGGGGTGAGTAGGACACATGGCATAGAGTTACTTACAGTTACTCACAATCGCACATCCATCCACTCCACTCACAGGCCAGACCAGGACAATATCTAGTCTGGGTGGCACCCCCCCCTTATCAGCGCCTTCACTTCATCCCTCCATCCATCCCTCCCTCCCTTTAAAATCTGTCCATCCCAGGTTTTAACGAGGACACATCGATAGATCACGGCAGCTGTCCAAAACCAGCAAGGAGTAAAAAAAAGAACATGGAAAGAAAAATAAGCTATAATTGGATAAAGGCATTTAGTAATTAAAATGTGTCCTTGCTTTCCAGACATCCTGGCTGTTTGTCCAATGTAAGCAGTTGGAAATAAGACAGGCACTGGAGTAAGGAGGGGTGTCCAGGCAGGACTCTCCCTGAAGGCCTCTTTTCCGCACACACGTGTGCACGCACACACACTCCTGCACCCTGCACGCACACATGCATAGACACACACACACAGTCCAACGCAGGACACTGGTAACATGAACCAGATGCAAGTTGCACTGATGGTGTATCTATCTACGGTAATTCTTCTGTGCACATTCTTGTCACATCAAATTGTATTTGTCACATGCGCCGAATACAACCGACCTTACAGTGAAATGCTTACTTTTAAGCCGTTAATTAACCAACAATGCAGTTTTAAGAAAAATGCAAGTAGTCTGGGTAGCCATTTGATTTGATGTTCAGTGGTCTCATGGCTTTGGGGTAAAAGCTGTTTAGAAGCCTCTTGGACCTAGACTTGGCGCTCCTGTACCGCTTGTCGTGCGGTAGCAGAGAGAGCAGTCTATGACTAGGGTGGCTGGAGTCTTTGACAACTTTTAGGGCCTTCCTCTGACACCGCCTAGTATAGAGGTCCTGGAGGGCAGGAAGCTTGGCTCCAGTGATGTACTGGGCCGTACGCACTACCCTCTGTAGTGCCTTCTGGTCAGAGGCCACATTCTGTTATTGCGGTGGAGAAGTGTGTGCGGTTGTTGCTGATGTAACATGTGTCTGTAAGTAAGGTCTCAAGCTTAGTGACTTTTGCCTTGCAAATGGATCTCAACCTTCAATCAAAAGTGAGGGTGTAAATCTTAAGTTAAAGGATTCCAAGGATGTGTCCCAAATGGCATCCTATTCCCTACATAGTGCACTACTGTTGACCTGAGCCATATAGGCCCTGGGGAATAGGTTTCCATATTTTGGATGCAGACCAGGCTGTGAAAGAGAAAACATTCCAACTATCAAGTCATTAAGAAGGTCCATTACCCTTTACTTTCTTGTAAATACACTGCTCAAAAAAATAAAGGGAACACTTAAACAACACAATGTAACTCCAAGTCAATCACACTTCTGTGAAATCAAACTGTCCACTTAGGAAGCAACACTGATTGACAATAAATGTCACATGCTGTTGTGCAAATGGAATAGACAACAGGTGGAAATTATAGGCAATTAGCAAGACACCCCCAATAAAGGAGTGGTTCTGCAGGTGGTGACCACAGACCACTTCTCAGTTCCTATGCTTCCTGGCTGATGTTTTGGTCACTTTTGAATGCTGGCGGTGCTTTCACTCTAGTGGTAGCATGAGACGGAGTCTACAACCCACACAAGTGGCTCAGGTAGTGCAGCTCATCCAGGATGGCACATCAATGCGAGCTGTGGCAAGAAGGTTTGCTGTGTCTGTCAGCGTAGTGTCCAGAGCATGGAGGCGCTACCAGGAGACAGGCCAGTACATCAGGAGACGTGGAGGAGGCCGTAGGAGGGCAACAACCCAGCAGCAGGACCGCTACCTCCGCCTTTGTGCAAGGAGGAGCAGGAGGAGCACTGCCAGAGCCCTGCAAAATGACCTCCAGCAGGCCACAAATGTGCATGTGTCTGCTCAAACGGTCAGAAACAGACTCCATGAGGGTGGTATGAGGGCCCGACGTCCACAGGTGGGGGTTGTGCTTACAGCCCAACACCGTGCAGGATGTTTTGCATTTGCCAGAGAACACCAAGATTGGCAAATTCGCCACTGACGCCCTGTGCTCTTCACAGATGAAAGCAGGTTCACACTGAGCACATGTGACAGACGTGACACAGTCTGGAGACGCCGTGGAGAACGTTCTGCTGCCTGCAACATCCTCCAGCATGACCGGTTTGGCGGTGGGTCAGTCATGGTGTGGGGTGGCATTTCTTTGGGGGGCCGCACAGCCCTCCATGTGCTCGCCAGAGGTAGCCTGACTGCCATTAGGTACCGAGATGAGATCCTCAGACCCCTTGTGAGACCATATGCTGGTGCGGTTGGCCCTGGGTTCCTCCTAATGCAAGACAATGCTAGACCTCATGTGGCTGGAGTGTGTCAACAGTTCCTGCAAGAGGAAGGCATTGATGCTATGGACTGGCCCGCCCTTTTCCCCAGACCTGAATCCAATTGAGCACATCTGGGACATCATGTCTCGCTCCATCCACCAACGCCACGTTGCACCACAGACTGTCCAGGAGTTGGCGGATGCTTTAGTCCAGGTCTGGGAGGAGATCCCTCAGGAGACCATCCGCCACCTCATCAGGAGCATGCCCAGGCGTTGTAGGGAGGTCATACAGGCACGTGGAGGCCACACACACTACTGAGCCTCATTTTGACTTGTTTTAAGGACATTACATCAAAGTTGGATCAGCCTGTAGTGTGGTTTTCCACTTTAATTTTGAGTGTGACTCCAAATCCAGACCTCCATGGGTTGATAAATTTGATTTCCATTGATAATTTTTGTGTGATTTTGTTGTCAGCACATTCAACTATGTAAAGAAAAAAGTATTTAATAAGAATATTTCTTTCATTCAGATCTAGGATGTGTTATTTTAGTGTTCCCTTTATTTTTTTGAGCAGTGCATATTACTCAAGGATAAAGACACCAAAAAGGAGGTTTAACCGGAGATTGTCTATATTTTACACTCTTAGAAAAAAGGATTCCAAAAGGGGTCTTTGGCTGTCCCCATAGGATAACCCTTTTTGGTTCCAAGTAGAACTATTTTGCGTTCCATGTACAATTCTTTGTGGAAGGGGTTTTATATGGAACACAAAAGGGTTCTACTTGGAACCAAAAGGTTTCTACCTGGAACCAAAAAGGGTTCATCAAAGGTTCTCCTATGGTGACAACCGACAAACCATTTTAGGTTCTACATAGCACTTTTTTCCTAATGTTAATACAGGCTTTGGTGTAACTCAAAACCTGCTTGAGTCTGCTCGAGTACATCATTAGGGGTCCTGTCTGTGTGCAGCAGATGCAATGTCAAACACACTTATATGCATATACAACCCTGGCAAATGTCCTTGAGATGTGTATGTGTGTGTGTGTGTGTGTTTATGGAATTCCCCAGTTCTCTGAGCTGCAGTTGCATGCTGTCTGGCTGCTGGATTCTCTCTCCTGCTCTTTACTGTTTGTGGCCAGAGGTGTGTCTTGCTGTACCCACTGAGCAAAGTCTCACACAGTGAGCAACCACAAATATATATTTTCAATGTCTTGTGCTCATAGAGCAGCAGACCCCCACCCTGACCATACTGCTCATACAGTATGCAAAGTAATCAAAACCCAGGTCTCCGACACAATACTGACTGTGTTAGCACATTGAGCTAAAGTCCTAAAGCTTCAGGATTAGCTCAAGTAAATAAAATCAAATCAAATGTTATTGGTCACATACACATATTAGCAGATGTTATTGCGGGTGTAGTGAAATGCTTGTGTTCCTAGCTCCAACAGTGAAGTAGTATCTAACAATTCATAACAATACACCAAAAATATACTAGTAAAATAATGGAATTAAGAAATATATAAATATTAGATTGAGCAATGTCGGTGTGGCATTGACTAAAATACAGAAGAGAATACAGTATATACATATGAGATGAGTAAAATAGTATGTAAACATTATTTTAAAAAGGCTTAAAGTGACTAGTGTTCCAATTTTAAAGTGGCCAGTGATTCCATGTCTATGTATATAGGGCAGCAGCCTCTAAGGTGCAGGGTTGCGTAACCGGGTGGAAGCTGGCTAGTGATGGCTATTTAACAGTCTGATGGCCTTGAGACTGTTTTTCAGTCTCTCGGTCTCAGCTTTGATGCACCTGTACTAGATGATAGCGGGGTGAAAAGGCCGTGGTTCGGGTGGTTGATGTCCTTAATGATTTTTTTGGCCTTCCTGTGACATCGGGTGCTGTAGGTGTCCGGAATGGCAGGTAGTTTGCCCCCGGTGATGAGTTGGCCAGACCGCATCACCCTCTGGAGAGCCCTGCGGTTGCGGGCGGTGCAGTTGCCGAACCAGGCGATGATACAGCCCAACAGGATGCTCTCAATTGTGCATTTGTGATGGTTTTAGGGGCCTTCTTCACCACACTGTCTATGTGGGTGGACCATTTCAGATCGTCAGTGATGTGTATGCCAAGAAACTTGAAGCATTCCACCTTCTCCACTGCGGTCCAGTCGATGTGGATAGGGGCGTGCTCCCTCTGCTGTTTCCTGAAGTTCACGATCAGTTCCTTTGTTTAGTTGATGTTGATTGAGAGGTTATTTTTCTGGCACCACTCTCCCAGGGCCCTCACCTCCTTCCTGTAGGCTGTCTCGTCATTGTTGGTAATTAGGCTTACTACTGTTGTGTTGTCTGCAAACTTGATGGTTGAGTTGGAGGTGTGCGTGGCCGTGCAGTTATGGGTGAACAGGGAGTACAGGAGGGGGCTGAGCACACACCTTTGTGGGGCCCCAGTGTTGAGGATCAGTGAAGTGGATGTGTTGTTTCCTACCTTCACCACCTGGGGCGGACCATCAGGAAGTCCAGGACTCAGTTGCACAGGGTGGGGATTAGACCCAGGGCTCAAGCTTAATGATGAGCTTGGAGGGTACTATGGTGTTCACTGCTGAGCTGAAGTCAATGAACACCATTCTTACATAAGTATTCCTCTTGTGCATTGCGATGGCGATTGCATCATCTGTGGATCTATTGGGGCGGTAAGCAAATTGAAGTGGGTTTAGGATGTCAGGTAAGGTAGAGGTGATATGATGTCTAGCCTCTCAAAGCACTTCATGATGACAGAAGTGAGTGCTACGGAACATAGTCATTTAGTTCAGTTACCTTTGGTGGACATCTTGAAGCAAGTGGGGACAGCAGACTTGAATAGGGAGAGATTGAATATGTACGTAAACACTCCAGCCAGCTGTTCTGCGCATGCTCTGAGGACGAGATTATGGATGCCGTCTGGGCCGGCAGCCTTGCGAGGGTTAATACGCTTAAATGTCTTACTCACGTCAACCACAGAGAAGGAGAACCCACAGTCTTTGGTGTTTGGCACTGTGTTATCTTCAAAGAGGGCGAAGAAGGTGTTTATCTTGTCTGGAAGCAAGACGTCGGTGTCCGCGACGTGGCTGGTTTTCCATTTGTAGTCTGTGATTGTAAGTAGGCCCTGCCACATACATCTCGTGTCTGAGCAGTTGATTTGCGCCAATTTGTTTTGAGATTATGTTGCGGAATTTAGAGGTAATTTGAGGTTTAGTACGGAACCCTGCATCACTGCTTCATTGCTCCAGACCAGCACAAGGGGGAGATAGAGCACTGGTTATGCTTTTGGGTTCCAAGGCACTACTATGTCTCTAACTGACAATGAATGGGCGACATAAACCAAATAGAAACTGAATTGAATTTCAATTAACTGAATGATGAGGATGAAGAAGGTGTTTGAATTGAGAACAATAGTGTAAGAATTGGTCATGGCTCCCGAGTTGCACAGTGGTCTAAGGCACAGCATCTCAGTGCAAAAGGTATCGCTACAGTCCCTGGTTCGAATACAGGCTGTAACACATTTGAACGTGATTGGAAGTCCCATAGGGTGGCGCACAATTGGCCCAGCAATCCGGGTTAGGGGAGGGTTTGGCCGGCCGGGATGTCCTTGTCATAAAAATAGGCATGGTGGGCTTTTGGTTTCTCTCCCTCCGAGCATACCACCCTGCATACCACTGCTGGCTTGCTTCTGAAGCTAAGCAGGGTTGGTCCTGGTCAGTCCCTGGATGGGAGACCAGATGCTGCTGGAAGTGGTGTTGGAGGGCCAGTAGGAGGCACTCTTTCCTCTGGTCTAAAAAATATCCCAATGCCCCAGGGCACTGCCCTGTGTAGGGTGCCGTCTTTCAAATGGAACGTTAAACAGGTGTCCTGACTCTGAGGTCATTAAAGATCCCATGGCACTTATTGTAAGAGTAGGGGTGTTAACCCTGGTGTCCTGGCTAAATTCCCAATATGGCCCTCAAACCATCACGGTCACCTAATAATCCCCAGTTTACGATTGGCTCATTCACCCCCCTCCTATATTATTTTGGCCTTTATTCAGATTACAAACGATTATTATTCAGATTACAATAACTTGGTTATTTGGAAACAAACTAATCGTCAAAATATCGTTATTTTTTAAACAAGGACTTGAACATTTCCAGTCCGAGAATGCCAAGAGTGTGCAAAGCTGTCATCAAGGCAAAGGGTGTCTATATGAAGAATCTCAAATATAACATATATTTTGATTTGTTTAACACTTTTTTGGTAACTACATGATTTCATATGTGTTATTTCATAGTTTTGATGTCTATATTTTATTTTTATATTTTTCCAATGTATAAAATAGTAAAAATAAAGAAAAACCCTTGAATGAGTAGGTGTTCTAAAACTTTTGACTGGTAGTGTATATAAAATGTCTTAACGAGCCTTTCCATAAGTCCACACAAGTTTATTCAACTGTCTTCAGACTGTGAATAGAGCGATGTAGATGTTGTGCTGTGATGCCAGCAGATTACAGAAGGCCTTTACCGAGCGCTCATCATCTTCATCCATTAGTGAGTCGACCACTTGAATAGTCTTGCTGGAAACGGAATACAACCTAAAAGTTTGCAGCAAACAGTAAACACCAACAGTCGATTTATTTAAGCATTATTTTTAGAATTATTATTCCAGATTAGCTCACTTAAATCAAATCAAACTTTATTTGTCACAGGCGCCGAATACAACAAGTTTAGACCTAACCGTGAAATGCATACTTACAAGCACTTAGCCAACAGTGCAGTGCAAGAAGAGTTAAGAAAATATTTAGCAAGTAAACTAAAGTAAAAAAGTAACACAATAACATAACAATAAGGAGGCTATATACAAGGGGTACTGGTACCGAGTCAGTGTGCGGAGGTACAGCGTCTGCTAAATGACTTAAATGTAATGTAAATGTACAGGTTAGTTGTAGTAATTTGTACATGTAGGTATTGGTGAAGTGACCTATGCATAGATAATAGACAGCGAGTAGTAGAAGTGTACAAAACAAATGGAGGTGGGGGATCTGGGGACCCATGCCAAATATTTTCAGTCTCCTGAGGGGGAAAAGGTTTTGTTGTGCCCTCTTCATGACTGTCTGGGTGTTTTTGGACCATGATAGTTCGTTGGTGATGTGGACACCAAGGAACATGAAACTCTCGACCCGCTCCACTACAGCCCCATCGATGTTAAAACCTCTTTGGGATAGGTGGGACGCTAGCGCCAAAAAAGTTATTGGGGACCTGTTCGACCCGCTTTTTCCTGTAATCCACGATCAGGTCCTTTGTCTTGCTCACATTGAGGGAGAGGTTGTTGTCCTGGCACCACACTGCCAGTTCTCTGACCTCCTCTCTATAGGTTGTTTCATCGTTGTCGGTGATCAGGCCTACCACTGTTGTGTCGTCAGCAAACTTAATGATGGTGTTGGAGTCGTGTTTGGCCACACAGTCGTGGGTGAACAGGGAGTACAGGAGGGGACTAAGTACACACCCCTGAGGGGCCCCAGTGTTGAGGATCAGCGTGGCAGACGTGTTGTTGCTTACCCTTACCACCGGGCATGGCCCGTCAGGAAGTCCAGGATCCAGTTGCAGAGGGAGATGTTTAAGTCCCAGGGTCCTTAGCTTAGTGATGAGCTTCGTGTGCACTATGGTGTTGAACACTGAGCTGTAGTCAATGAACAGCATTCTCACATAGGTGTTCCTTTTGTCCAGGTGGGACATCTGTGGATCTGTTGGGACGGTATGCGAATTGGAGTGGGTCTAGGGTATCCGGGAGGATGCTGTTGATGTAAGTCATAACCAGCCTTTCAAAGCACTTCATGGCTACCGATGTGAGTGCTACGGTGTGGTAATATTTTAGGCAGGTTACCTTCGCTTCCTTGGGCACAGGGACTATGGTGGTCTGCTTGAAATATGTAGATATTACAGACTCGGTCAGGGAGAGTTTGAAAATGTCAGTGAAGACACTTGCCAGTTGGTCCGCACATGAGTACACGTCCTGGTAATCCGTCTGACCCCACGGATTGTGAATGTTGACCTGTTTAAAGGTCTTGCTCACTTCGGCTACCGAGAGCGTTATCACACAGTCATCCAAAACAGCTGGTGCTCTCTTGCATGATTCAGCATTGCTTGCTTCAAAGCGAGCATAAACAGAATTTAGCTCGTCTGGTAGGCTCGAGTCACTGGGCAGCTTGCCTCTGGGTTTCCCTTTGCAGTCTGTAATAGTTTTCTAAATGAATAGAGATCCTGGTCATGGTGCTACAGTATGCTGTTACAGCATAATCAAAGTTAGGACAACTGGCGATCTGCAGTATACTTATGGCGCAGTGGTTTAACTTGCCGCACGGATCCCTTTTAAGGGATCATTTTGGTAAACAACCGCTGAATTACAGAGCGCCAAATTCAAAAATAATACTAAAAATATTTATAATCATGGAATCACAAGTTAAATATACCAAAACACAGCTTAGCTTGTTGTTAATCCACCTATCGTGTCAGATTTTGAAAATATGCTTTACAGCAAAAGCAATCCAAGCGTTTGTGAGTGTATCAATCACTGCTAGAACAGCTAGCCTTAAATTAGCTTGGTCACGAAAGTCAGAAAAGCAATAAAATGAATCGCTTACCTTTGATAATCTTTGGATGTTTGCACTCACGAGACTCCCAGTTACACAATAAATGTTATTTTTGTTCGATAAAGATTAGTTTATAACCTAAAACCGCCATTTGGTTTGCAAGTTATGTTCAGAAAACCACAAGCTCGTTCCGGTACTGAAGGGCAGACGAAAATTCCAAAAAGTATCCGTAATTTTCGTAGAAACATGTCAAAGGTTTTTTTATAATCAATCCTCAGGTTGTTTTTAACATACATAATCGATCATATTTCAACCGGATGGTAAACTGTTCAATACTACAGAGAAAGAAAATGTCGAGCCACATCTCTCCTGCGCAGGAACTAATCAAAGGACACCTGACGCGTTTTGATAAATCTCGCTCATTTTTCAAAATAAAAGCTTGAATCTATGTCTAAAGCCTGGTCACAGCCTGAGGAAGCCATTGGAAAAGGAATCTGGTTGATACCCGTTTAAATGGAGGAGGGGCAAGCAATGGAACAGGGATTAAAAAAAACGAATGCACTTCCGGGTTGGATTTCCTCAGGTTTTTGCCTGCAAAATCAGTTCTGTTATACTCACAGACAATATTTTGACTGTTTTGGAAACTTTGGAGTGTTTTCTATTCTAATCTGTCAAATATATGCATATTCTAATATCTGAGCCTGAGAAATAGTCCTTGGGAGCGTTATTTTTCCAAACATAAAATTTCTGCCCCCTAGCTGAAAGAAGTAGGTACTGCATCTCAGTGCAAGAGGCATGACTACAGTCCCTGGTTTGATTCCAGGCTGTATCACATCCGACCGTGATTGGCAGTCCCATAGGACGGCACACAATTATTGTTATTATTAATTATTTTATAGTTGTATAATTGTGATGTTCGGGTCCACTGGACCCGAGGGTAATAAAAGTGTGTGTGTAGGTGAAAACAAGTGTCACGATCGTCGTCTAGGTGGAAATGACCGGACCAAGGTGCAGCGTAACTGTTTTGTTGGCGACAGCGTAAATGACGCCAACAAATCAAGAAACAAAGAAACGACCGTGAAGCTTACTAGGGCTATAGTGCCACTAACAAAGATAACTATCCACAAAATACAAAGGAAAAAAGGCTGCCTAAGTATGATTCCCAATCAGAGACAACGATAGACAGCTGTCCCTGATTGAGAACCATACCTGGCCAAAACATAGAAATAAACAACATAGAATGCCCACCCCAAATCACACCCTGACCTAACCAAATTGAGAAATAAAACGGCTCTCTAAGGTCAGGGTGTGACAACAAGTAAAAATGAAACAAAAATGTTTGCTGTGTGCCTTCACTCTGTCTTCCTCCTCCCTGGGCCTGCTGTTTCAACATAGCACCAAGAACCTCTCTCCCGCTTTTCTCACATTCTTTACCTTTTGAAGTGTGTGAAACTACACAATGTCTTGCGGGAACCTGCACAATGTTATTACAATAAATTATTTAAAAAATTTGCCAGAGAGAGAAGCTAGTGTGGAAGGAGCGTCTTCCACTTTGGAAGATGAATAATGTTTTCGAATAAGAGGATCATGTCTCTGTCAGTTCGTAGTCAGACAGTGAGTTGGAAGAAAAGGATGAGATTGACCCTCAGCCAGGCCCAGGACCAGCCCATCAGCAACCAGCTCATCAGCAGTCTGCAGGAGGAGAAATGTGGATGTCAAACAATTGTGAAATTGAATGGTCTTCTTGCACATGGAATGAGTCACCCCGCATGGCTGCAAAGTAATAAGGATCCAACAAGGGCCAAAGCGGATAGCAGTTACTCATGTGCAGGACATAAAGTCTTCTGTTGAACTGTTCATCCCAGACACCATTTATAAAATCATTCTGGAATGCACTAATTTAGAGGGACGGCATGTTTTTGAAGAGAGATGGAAGAAGATGGACCAAACTGATTTACGTGCATACTTTGTTTTTTTATCCTTGCAGGTGTTTTCAGATCCAATGGGGGATCCACAGAATCCCTGTGGGATGCAGAAACAATGTCTCCATATTATTTCCAGGATTATCTGCTTCGATAACCGAGACACCAGACGGTAAACAAGCTAGCTGCAATCAGATCAGTGTGGGACAAGTGGGTGGACCTTCCCCTGTTTTACAACCCTGGGCCAAACGTTACTGTTGATGAACAGTGTATGCAAATTAGGGGCCACTGCCCCTTCAGGCAGTACATACCGTCTAAACCCACAAAATATGGAATCAAGATCTGGGCTGCCTGTGATGCTGCTTCATCATATGCGTGGAACTTGCAAGTGTATATGGGGAAGCCAGAGGGACGAGCCCCTGAGAAGAACCAAGGGATGTGGGTTGTCCTAGACGTGACACAGGGACTCCACAACATCACGTGAGAACTTTTTTACATCGCACAAGCTGGGACAGGAGCTCCTCAAGAGGAACAGTACAAAAAAACAAGCCAGAACTCCCACCTCAGCTGTTGATTACACGGAATAGGCCAAACAATTCCTCTAAGTTTGTATTCACGGCCGACACGTCCCTAATGAACTACATGCCAACGTGAGGCAAACATGTGGTACTCATGAGTACAATGCATAGGGATGGGAGAATCTATATCCACGAACATCTAAAACCAGAAATCATAATGCCACAAAAGGAGGTGTGGACATACATGTATTGTGTAACATGAAACCTATGAGTGTCATCTGATGAAGATCATCAAAGGTTAGTGATACATTTTATCTCTATTTCTGCTTTTTGTGACTCCTCTCTTTGGCTGGAAAAATGGCTGTGTTTTTCTGTGAATGGGTCCTGACCTAACATAATGATATGTTGTGCTTTCGTTGTAAAGCCTTTTTGAAATCGGACACTGTGGTGGGATTAACAACAAGTTTATCTTTAAAATGATGTAAAATACTTGTATGTCTGAGGAATTTTAATTATGAGATTTCTGTTGTTTTGAATTTGGCGCCCTGCACTTTCACTGGCTGTTGTCATATCGATCCCGTTAACGGGATCCCAGCCATAAGAAGTTAACCTTTT